>NC_084757.1:3019869-3032369 GCF_033978785.1 Entelurus aequoreus | reverse complement strand
GTGCACTTTTTTTTTTTTTGATAACTAAGGACAAGTGTATTAACTTCCCTTCTCAAAATGACGTATTCACTTCACAATTTGACTTCAGCAGGTGGCTAATATGCTCATTAAGTATTTAAAGTGACACACAACGTTAATGCTAATCAAAGATCCTCTATAAGGTTTTTGCAACGACGCTCACCAAAGATCCTCAATCTTTTTTTGGACTGCAAAAAACGAATCAAAGATCCTCAATGTGACAGAAGCAAAATTGTATTTTAAAGACTTCTTGTAAAAGAACAGGTCAAAGATCCTCTATACGACAGGCGCTCTGCTGTTTCTAAAGACCCACTGCAACAACACTGGTCAAAGATCCTCTTTGTGACAGAAACAAACTTCTATTCTAAAGACCACATGTAAAATAACAAATCAAAGATCCTCTATATAACAGCAGCTCTAATGGTTTTAATGTCCTACTGCAACAACGCTCGTCAAAGATCTTCAATCTTTTTTTTGACTGCAAAAAACTAATTCAAGATCCTCAAATGTGACAGAAGCAAAAAAAAAAAAAAAAACAACTAAACAAAACAAAAAACCTGACAGAAGCAAAATTCTATTTTACAGACTTCTTGTGAAAGAAAAGGTCAAAGATCCTCTATACAACAGGCAATCTGCTGTTTTTAAGGACCCATTGGAACAATGCTAGTCAAAGATCCTCTTTGTGACAGAAACAAACTTATATTCTAAAGACCGCATGTAAAATAACAAATCAAAGATCCTCTATATTTTATAATGTCCTACTGCAACAACGCTAGTCAAAGATCCTCAATCTTTTTTTTGACTGCAAAAAACGAATCAAAGATCCTTAATGTGACAGAAGCAAAATTCTATTTTAAAGTCTTCTTGTGAAAGAACAGGTCAAAGATCCTCTATACGACAGGCACTCTGCTGTTTTCAATGACCCATTGGAACAATGCTAGTCAAAGATCCTCTTTGTGACAGAAACAAACTTCTATTCTAAAGACTGCATGTAAAAAAACAAATCAAAGATCCTCTATATTTTATAATGTCCTACTGCAACAACGCTAGTCAAAGATCCTCAATCTTTTTTTTGACTGCAAAAAACGAATCAAAGATCCTCAATGTGACAGAAGCAAAATTCTATTTTAAAGACTTCTTGTAAAAGAACAGGTCAAAGATCCTCTATACGACAGGCACTCTGCTGTTTCTAAAGACCCACTGCAACAACACTGGTCAAAGATCCTCTATGTGACAGAAAAAAATTATACTCTAAGACCACATGTAAAATAACAAATCAATGATCCTCTATATTTTATAATGTCCTACTGCAACAACGCTAGTCAAAGATCCTAAAAAAATTTTTGACTGCAAAAAACTAATCAAAGATCCTCAATGGAACAGAAGCAAAATTCTGTTTTAAAGACTTCTTGTGAAAGAACAGGTCAAAGATCCTCTATACGACAGGCGCTCTGCTGTTTTTAAGGACCCACTGCAACAACGCTAGTCAAAGATCCTCTATGTGAGGGAAAAAAAATGATATTCTAAAGACCACATGTAAAATAACAAATCAAAGATCCTCTATATGCCAGCAGCTCTAATGTTTTTAATGTCCTACTGCAACAACACTCGTCAAAGATCGTCAATCTTTTTTTTGACTGCAAAAAACAAATCAAAGATCCTCAAATGTGACAGAAGCAAAAAAAACAAAAACTAAACAAAACAAAAACCTGACAGAAGCAAAATTCTATTTTACAGACTTCTTGTGAAAGAAAGGGTCAAAGATCCTCTATACAACAGGCACTCTGCTGTTTTTAAGGACCCATTGGAACAATGCTAGTCAAAGATCCTCATTGTGACAGAAACAAACTTCTATTCTAAAGACCGCATGTAAAATAACAAATCAAAGATCCTCTATATTTTATAATGTCCTACTGCAACAACGCTAGTCAAAGATCCTCAATCTTTTTTTGACTGCAAAAAACGAATCAAAGATCCTCCATGTGACAGAAGCAAAATTCTAATTTTAAGACTTCTGTAAAAGAACAGGTCAAAGATCCTCTATACGACAGGCGCTCTGCTGTTTCTAAAGACCCACTGCAACAACACTGGTCAAAGATCCTCTATGTGACAGAAAAAAACTATACTCTAAAGACCACATGTAAAATAACAAATCAAAGATCCTCTAAATTTTATAATGTCCTACTGCAACAACGCTTGTCAAAGATCCTCAATCTTTCTTTTGACTGCAAAAAACGAATCAAAGATCCTCAATGTGACAGAAGCAAAATTCTATTTTAAAGACTTCTTGTGAAAGAACAGGTCAAAGGTCCTCTATACGACATGCTGTTTTTAAGGACCCACTGCAACAACGCTAGTCAAAGATCCTCTATGTGAGGGGAAAAAAATTATATTCTAAAGACCACATGTAAAATAAAAAATCAAAGATCCTCTATATGCCAGCAGCGCTAATGTTTTTAATGTCCTCCAGCAACAACGCTAGTCAAAGATCCTCTATATGACAGACACGCTGAAGTTTTGACTGCAAAAAAAACGAGTAAAAGATCCTCAATGTGACAGAAGCAAAATTCTATTTTAAAGACTTCTTGTGACAGAACAGGTCAAAGATCCTCTACACGACAGGTGCTCTGCTGTTTTCATGGACCCATTGGAACAATGTTAGTCAAAGATCCTCTTTGTGACAGAAACAAACTTCTATTCTAAAGACCACATGTAAAATAACAAATCAAAGATCCTCTATATAACAGCAGCTCTAATGTTTATAATGTCCTACTGCAACAACGCTAGTCAAAGATCCTACATTTTTTTTGACTGCAAAAAACGACTCAAAGATCCTCAATGTGACAGAAGCAAAATTCTATTTTACAGACTTCTTGTGAAAGAAAAGGTCAAAGATCCTCTATACGACAGGCACTCTGCTGTTTTTAAGGACCCACTGCAACAACGCTGGTCAAAGATCCTCTATGTGAGAGAAAAAAATCATATTCTAAAGACCACATGTAAAAGAACAAATCAAAGATCCTCTATATAACAGCAGCTCTAATGTTTATAAAGTCCTACTGCAACAACGCTAGTCAAAGATCCTACATTTTTTTTGACTGCAAAAAACGACTCAAAGATCCTCAATGTGACAGAAGCAAAAACAAAAAAACTGACAGAAGCAAAATTCTATTTTACAGACTTCTTGTGAAAGAAAAGGTCAAAGATCCTCTATACGACAGGCGCTCTGCTGTTTTTAAGGACCCACTGCAACAACGCTGGTCAAAGATCCTCTATGTGAGAGAAAAAAATCATATTCTAAAGACCACATGTAAAAGAACAAATCAAAGATCCTCTATACAACAGCAGCTCTAATGTTTATAATGTCCTACTGCAACAACGCTAGTCAAAGATCCTCAATCTTTTTTTGACTGCAAAAAACGAATCAAAGATCCTCAATGTGACAGAAGCAAAATTCTATTTTAAAGACTTCTTGTGAAAGAACAGGTCAAAGATCCTCTATACGACAGGCGCTCTGCTGTTTCTAAAGACCCACTGCAACAACGCTAGTCAAAGATCCTAAAATTTTTTTTTACGGCAAAAAACTACTCAAAGATCCTCAATGTGACAGAAGCAAAATTCTATTTTACAGACATCTTGTGAAAGAAAAGGTCAAAGATCCTCTATACGACAGAAGCTCTGCTGTTTTTAAGGACCCACTGCAACAACGCTGGTCAAAGATCCTCTTTGTGATAGAAACAAACTTCTATTCTAAAGACCACATGTAAAAGAACAAATCAAAGATCCTCTATATAACAGCAGCTCTAATGGTTTTAATGTCCTACTGCAACAACGCTAGTCAAAGATCCTCAATCTTTTTTTGACTGCAAAAAACGAATCAAAGATCCTCAAATGTGACAGAAGCAAATAAAAAAAACAATAAAAAAAACTGACAGAAGCAAAATTCTATTTTACAGACTTCTTGTGAAAGAAAAGGTCAAAGATCCTCTATACGACAGGCGCTCAGCTGTTTCTAAAGACCCACTGCAACAACGCTAGTCAAAGATCCTACATTTTTTTTGACTGCAAAAAACGACTCAAAGATCCTCAATGTGACAGAAGCAAAATTCTATTTTACAGACTTCTTGTGAAAGAAAAGGTCAAAGATCCTCTATACGACAGGCACTCTGCTGTTTTTAAGGACCCACTGCAACAACGCTAGTCAAAGATCCTCTATGTGAGAGAAACAAACTTCTATTCTAAAGACCACATGTAAAAGAACAAATCGAAGATCCTCTATATAACAGCAGCTCTAATGTTTATAATGTCCTACTGCAACAACGCTAGTCAAAGATCCTCAATTTTTTTTGGACTGCAAAAAAACAAACGAAGATCCTCAATGTGACAGAAGCAAAATTCTATTTTAAAGATTTCTTGTGAAAGAACAGGTCAAAGATCCTCTATACGACAGGCGCTCTGCTGTTTCTAAAGACCCACTGCAACAACGCTAGTCAAAGATCCTACATTTTTTTTGACTGCAAAAAACGACTCAAAGATCCTCAATGTGACAGAAGCAAAATTCTATTTTACAGACTTCTTGTGAAAAACCAGGTCAAAGATCCTCTATACGACAGGCGCTCTCCTGTTTTTAAGGACCCAATGCAACAATGCTGGTCAAAGATCCTTTATGCGACATAATTTTTTTTAATTCTAAAGACCACATGTAAAATAACAAATCAAAGATCTTCTATATTTTATAATGTCCTACTGCAACAACGCTAGTCAAATATCCTAAAAAAAATTTTTTTACAGCAAAAAACGAATCAAAGATCCTCAATGTGACAGAAGCAAAAAACAAAACAAAAAAAAACAAAACAAAAAAAAAAACTGACAAAAGCAAAATTCTATTTTACAGACTTCTTGTGAAAGAAAAGGTCAAAGATCCTCTATACAACAGGCACTCTGCTGTTTTTAAGGACCCACTGCAACAACGCTGGTCAAAGATCCTCTATGTGAGAGAAAAAAATCATATTCTAAAGACCACATGTAAAATAACAAATCAAAGATCCTCTATACAACAGCAGCTCTAATGTTTATAATGTCCTACTGCAACAACGCTAGTCAAAGATCCTCTATATAACAGCAGCTCTAATGTTTACAATGTCCTACTGCAGGGGTGTCCAAACTTTTTCCACACGGGGCGCCATTTTGATAGTTTTCATTTTCAAATCATAACAAAATATATGGATTTTTTAATTTTTTTTTTACCTTTTAGGGCTCCCGGGGACCATAAAGGGTCTAAGTCATTAAAATGTTAAAAACAAGTCAAACTATTATTGTTTTTATTTATTTAACGCTTACAGTAAATCTCCACAGTATATCAACTTCAGGTTGATATAAAATGTAAAAAACCAAAAAGGTTTTATGCCTTTTCTGTCAAAGACAACTTAGTTTTTTATAATAAAAGTGAAATATGCAGTATTTGCCCCACTGCCCAAAACATTCAGAAAGCAATGTTTGATGTGAAGTCATTAGAGCCTTAAAAACATCAATAATGCAGGACACCATTGATTTTAATTCATTGTTATTTTTGAGTAATAACAGTGAAAAGATAAATAAAATCCCATTAAATATATTTAGGATCCAAAAGGTGCCCCACTCAGAAAGTGATACAGTTGTATTACGTTTTTTTTTACTTTCAACACTTAAGTTACGAGATCAACTTCAGATATATCTGTCAATTTTACGTTTGAACTAGGGATGTCCGATAATGGCTTTTTGCCGATATCCGATATTGTCCAACTCTTTAATTACCGATACCGATATCAACCGATATATGCAGTCGTGGAATTAACTCATTATTATGCCTAATTTGGACAACCAGGTATGGTGAAGATAAGGTACTTTTAAAAAAAAAAAGTAAAATAAGATAAATAAATTAAAAACATTTTCTTGAATAAAAAAGAAAGTAAAACAATATAAAAACAGTTACATAGAAACTAGTAATGAATGAAAATGAGTCAAATTAACTGTTAAAGGTTAGTACTATTAGTGGAGCAGCAGCACGCACAATCATGTGTGCTTACGGACTGTATCCCTTGCAGACTGTATTGATATATATTGATATATAATGTAGGAAGCAGAATATTAATAACAGAAAGAAACAACCCTTTTGTGTGAATGAGTGTAAATGGGGGAGGGAGGTTTTTTGGGTTGGTGCACTAATTGTAAGTGTATCTTGTGTTTTTTATGTGGATTTAATTAAAAAAAAACAAAAAACAAAAAAACGATACAGATAATAAAAAAACCGATACCGATAATTTCCGATATTACATTTTAACGCATATATCGGCCGATAATATCGGACATCTCTAGTTTGAACTATTATTTTGTTTGTTTTATGCTCTTTTGTCAAAGAAAACCTTGATGTTTTTGTATGACAACCACACAATATATGCAATATTTTCCACATGAAACATTTTTAAAGTGAAATATTTGAAATAATTGGAGCCTTGAATAGGTCAATAATTCATTATAACATTGTTTTTTTTTGAGCAATGGCAAAAAAAGAAAAATAAAGATAGACAAAAGAAGAAAAAAAACAGCCTGCATGGCAGCTTTTGTGTCAACATTGCAACTTTTTCTAGTTAGATGTCACCTCATTCTACTTTTTTTAATGCTTTTTTTTTAATTTTTGCAATAGCATTTCCAGAATGTGTGGCGGGCCGGTAAACAATTAGCTGCGGGCCTCAAATGGCCCCCGGGCCGCACTTTGGACACCCCTGTTCTACTGCAACAACGCTAGTCAAAGATCCTCTATATCAGTGGTCCCCAACCACCGGGACCGATTGGTACCGGGCTGCGCAAGAAATGTAATTTAAAAAAAAAAAAAAAAAACACATTTATTTATTTATTTATTTTTATTTTTTTTAAAATTAAATCAACATAAAAAACACAATATACACATTATATATCAATATAGATCAATACAGTCTGCAGGGATACAGTCCGTAAGCACACATGATTGTATTTCTTCATGAGAAAAAAAAAACAAACAAAAAAACGATACCGATAATAAAAAAACCGATACCGATAATTTCCGATATTACATTTTAACGCATATATCAGCCGATAATATCGGACATCTCTAGTTTGAACTATTTTTTTGTTTGTTTTATGCTCTTTTGTCAAAGAAAACCTTGATGTTTTTGTATGGCAACCACACAATATATGCAATATTTTCCACATGAAACATTTTTAAAGTGAAATATTTGAAATAATTGGAGCCTTGAATAGGTCAATAATTCATTATAACATTGTTTTTTTTTTTGAGCAATGGCAAAAAAAGAAAAATAAAGATAGACAAAAGAAGAAGAAAAACAGCCTGCATGGCAGCTTTGTGTCAACATTGCAACTTTTTCTAGTTAGATGTCACCTCATTCTACTTTTTTAAAATGCTTTTTTAAAAAATTTTGCAATAGCATTTCCAGAATGTGTGGTGGTCCGGTAAACAATTAGCTGCGGGCCGCAAATGGCCCCCGGGCCGCACTTTGGACACCCCTGTTCTACTGCAACAACGCTAGTCAAAGATCCTCTATATCAGTGGTCCCCAACCACCGGGACCGATTGGTACCGGGCCGCGCAAGAAATTTAATTAAAAAAAACAAAAAACAAAAAAAAACAACATTTATTTATTTAAAAAAAAAAAAAAAAATTAAATCAACATAAAAAACACAATATACACATTATATATCATTATAGATCAATACAGTCTGCAGGGATACAGTCCGTAAGCACACATGATTGTATTTCTTCATGAGAAAAAAAAAACGATACCGATAATAAAAAAAACGATACCGATAATTTCCGATATTACATTTTAACGCATATATCAGCCGATAATATCGGACATCTCTAGTTTGAACTATTATTTTGTTTGTTTTATGCTCTTTTGTCAAAGAAAACCTTGATGTTTTTGTATGACAACCACACAATATATGCAATATTTTCCACATAAAACATTTTTAAAGTGAAATATTTGAAATAATTGGAGCCTTGAATAGGTCAATAATTCATTATAACATTGTTTTTTTTTTTGAGCAATGGCAACAAAAGAAAAATAAAGATAGACAAAAGAAGAAGAAAAAACAGCCTGTGTGGCAACTATGTGTCAACATTGCAACTTTTTCTAGTTAGATGTCACCTCATTTTACTTTTTTTAATGCTTTTTTTTTAAATTTTTGCAATAGCATTTCCAGAATGTGTGGCGGGCCGGTAAACAATTAGCTGCGGGCCGCAAATGGCCCCCGGGCCGCACTTTGGACACCCCTGTTCTACTGCAACAACGCTAGTCAAAGATCCTCTATATCAGTGGTCCCCAACCACCGGGACCGATTGGTACCGGGCCGCGCAAGAAATTTAATTTAAAAAATAAAAAAATAAAAAAATAAACACATTTATTTATTAATTTTTTTTTTTTTGAATTAAATCAACATAAAAAACACAATATACACATTATATATCAATATAGATCAATACAGTCTGCAGGGATACAGTCCGTAAGCACACATGATTGTATTTCTTCATGAGAAAAAAAAACTAACAAAAAAACGATACCGATAATAAAAAAACCGATACCGATAATTTCCGATATTACATTTTAACGCATATATCAGCCGATAATATCGGACATCTCTAGTTTGAACTATTTTTTTGTTTGTTTTATGCTCTTTTGTCAAAGAAAACCTTGATGTTTTTGTATGACAACCACACAATATATGCAATATTTTCCACATAAAACATTTTTAAAGTGAAATATTTGAAATAATTGGAGCCTTGAATAGGTCAATAATTCATTATAACATTGTTTTTTTTTGAGCAATGGCAAAAAAACAAAAATAAAGATAGACAAAAGAAAAAGAAAAAACAGCCTGTGTGGCAACTATGTGTCAACATTGCAACTTTTTCTAGTTAGATGTCACCTCATTCTACTTTTTTTAATGCTTTTTTTAAAAATTTTTGCAATAGCATTTCCAGAATGTGTGGCGGGCCGGTAAACAATTAGCTGCGGGCCGCAAATGGCCCCCGGGCCGCACTTTGGACACCCCTGTTCTACTGCAACAACGCTAGTCAAAGATCCTCTATATCAGTGGTCCCCAACCACCGGGACCGATTGGTACCGGGCCGCGCAAGAAATTTAATTAAAAAAAAAACAAAACAAAAAAAAACAACACATTTATTTTTATTTTTTTTATTTTTAAAATTAAATCAACATAAAAAACACAATATACACATTATATATCAATATAGATCAATAAAGCCTGCAGGGATACAGTCCGTAAGCACACATGATTGTATTTCTTCATGAGAAAAAAAAAACAAACAAAAAAACGATACCGATAATAAAAAAAACGATACCGATAATTTCCGATATTACATTTTAACGGATACATCAGCCGATAATATCGGACATCTCTAGTTTGAACTATTATTTTGTTTGTTTTATGCTCTTTTGTCAAAGAAAACCTTGATGTTTTTGTATGACAACCACACAATATATGCAATATTTTCCACATAAAACATTTTTAAAGTGAAATATTTGAAATAATTGGAGCCTTGAATAGGTCAATAATTCATTATAACATTGTTTTTTTTTTTGAGCAATGGCAAAAAAAGAAAAATAAAGATAGACAAAAGAAGAAGAAAAAACAGCCTGTGTGGCAACTATGTGTCAACATTGCAACTTTTTCTAGTTAGATGTCACCTCATTTTCCTTTTTTTAATGCTTTTTAAAAAATTTTTTGCAATAGCATTTCCAGAATGTGTGGCGGGCCGGTAAACAATTAGCTGCGGGCCGCAAATGGCCCCCGGGCCGCACTTTGGACACCCCTGTTCTACTGCAACAACGCTAGTCAAAGATCCTCTATGTGACAGACACGCTGAAGTTTTGACTGCAAAAAACGAGTAAAAGATCCTCAATGTGACAGAAGCAAAACTCTACTTTAGAGACGTCCTGTGAAAGAACATGCCAAAGAACTTGACTTGAGTAAAGGTCACCTTTGGCCTGCAGTTCCAAACCAAGTCGGTTAGCTCAGAAAGCGTCAACAGAGCGCGAAAAGCAGACGGGCGTAATAAAAGCAGCCCTGGATGACTATTAGCGTTCCTGTCCATCATCCAGAATACGCAGAAGAACGCAATCAAACTTGGCAGAGAAAAGTTGTGATTATTGTGCCGTCTTTTCATCACCAGGTGGTTCCGTGTTAGAGTTGCTGACTAAGTAGAAAGGTAGGGCCCCCATAAAAGGCCGCATGTTTATTGGCCGTCTCAGCCAGGAATCCAGGGTGTGTCGTGGGCTGCAGCATTCTACATAGTTGATGGATCTCCAAGGGTCCGTGGGCCAGCGGGTTCAGCGGAGGAGCTCCAGACACAACAGTGACAGCTGGGGCGGGATAAATAAAAACGGTGTCTCCATGTGGGCGACGACACGGCGGTAGCGCGGACACAGGCGGGGTACCTCCCCTTGCACCTTCGCACCTCCTGCGCTCGCTGGCGGCGGAGCAACAGAGGGGTTAGCAACCGGCGCCGCCGCGACAGGTGGAACGTGTTTACCAAACAAAGCGGGAAAATGGCGACCTGCGAAAACCGGGGCCGGGTTACACGGGCCACGGATTTGCAGGTATTTCCGAGGGGCCGACAAGACCGCGTGCCGACAACGGGCGTCTGGTCGGATCCGTCTTATGTTACGCGCCTCAAGCATCCCGAGCAGCTCTGGTCGTTAGCCGGGGCCGTTTGGGGTTAGGGGTACTTTTTAACTCTCCCATGGCGTTCCTCTTCGGGGCAGAGGGGAAATCACCTCGCCTCACATTCTTGGGAGATAACTTCCAGCAGACCTTGACCTCCGGCTAAAACGCAGGGACCAAATCCCTTCCCTATGGCGGAAGACGGCCCCCGTGTCCGGACCACTGCCACTTCTGACAGCTGTGTACGTGTGAATGGACAAACAACCGGTTGCCCGGAGAGTCCACATTGGACTGGACTCTCACAATATTATGTTAGATCCACTATGGACTGGACTCTCACTATTATGTTAGATCCACTATGGACTGGACTCTCACACTATTATGTTAGATCCACTATGGAATGGATTCTCACACTATTATGTTAGATCCACTATGGACTGGACTCTCACACTATTATGTTAGATCCACTATGGACTGGACTCTCACACTATTATGTTGGATCCACTATGGAATGGACTCTCACACTATTATGTTAGATCCACTATGGACTGGACTCTCACACTATTATGTTAGATCCACTATGGACTGGACTCTCACACTATTATGTTGGATCCACTATGGACTGGACTCTCACACTATTATGTTAGATCCACTATGGACTGGACTCTCACACTATTATGTTGGATCCACTATGGAATGGACTCTCACACTATTATGTTAGATCCACTATGGACTGGACTCTCACACTATTATGTTAGATCCACTATGGACTGGACTCTCACACTATTATGTTGGATCCACTATGGAATGGACTCTCACACTATTATGTTAGATCCACTATGGACTGGACTCTCACAATATTATGTTAGATCCACTATGGACTGGACTCTCACTATTATGTTAGATCCACTATGGAATGGACTCTCACACTATTATGTTAGATCCACTATGGAATGGATTCTCACACTATTATGTTAGATCCACTATGGACTGGACTCTCACACTATTATGTTAGATCCACTATGGACTGAACTCTCACACTATTATGTTAGATCCACTATGGACTGGACTCTCACACTATTATGTTGGATCCACTATGGAATGGACTCTCACACTATTATGTTAGATCCACTATGGACTGGACTCTCACACTATTATGTTAGATCCACTATGGACTGGACTCTCACACTATTATGTTAGATCCACTATGGACTGGACTCTCACAATATTATGTTAGATCCACTATGGACTGGACTCTCACATTATGTTAGATCCACTATGGACTGGACTCTCACAATATTATGTTAGATCCACTATGGACTGGACTCTCACACTATTATGTTGGATCCACTATGGACTGGACTCTCACACTATTATGTTAAATCCACTATGGACTGGACTCTCACACTATTATGTTAGATCCACTATGGACTGGACTCTCACACTATTATGTTAGATCCACTATGGACTGGACTCTCACACTATTATGTTAGATCCACTATGGACTGGACTCTCACACTATTATGTTAGATCCACTATGGACTGGACTCTCACACTATTATGTTAGATCCACTATGGACTGGACTCTCACACTATTATGTTAGATCCACTATGGACTGGACTCTCACTATTATGTTAGATCCACTCAACTTCCATTGCACTGGTCGCCCAGGGGGGTCCCCACATCTGCGGTCCCCTCCAAGGTTTCTCATTGTTATCCCATTGGGTCGAGGTTTTTCTTGCCCTGATGTGGGATCTGAGCCG
>NC_084757.1:2952369-3014869 GCF_033978785.1 Entelurus aequoreus | reverse complement strand
GGCAGAGCTTTAAGAGACATTTTAGCTTTTATATTTTATAAGATATATTTTTTGTAAGAACCACAATTAATACATATATTTCAGTGAATAACTTATTGTTCAAATCTGTATATAAATATGTATATAAAGTGTTGTAATTAACAAAACTGTTATTATTAATTAGTAAGTATTAGGGCTGCAACAACTAATCGATTAAAATCGATTAAAATAGTTGCCGATTAATTTAGTCATCGATTCGTTGGATCTATGCTATGCGCATGCGCAGAGGTTTTTTTTTTTTTTAAATAAACCTTTATTTATAAACTGCAACATGTACAAACAGCTGAGAAACAATAATCAAAATAAGTATGGTGCCAGCATGCTGTTTTTTTCAATAAAATACTGGATAGGATAGAAATGTAATTTGTCTCTTTTATCCGACTATTAATCGATTAATCGAAGTAATAATCGACAGATTAATCGATTATCAAATTAATCGTTAGTTGCAGCCCTAGTAAGTATACATTTTTGAGCCTTTTTAGAGAAAATCATATCATTGTAGTAAATTATGCAAATTACTCGATGATGTCATGGTGACCACGCCCATAGCCACGCCCCCACCGCCGCAGGTATCTTGGCAGTTTATGGGAAACACTGTGATGTATAATGCAATGTCAATTTCTGTCACTTTATCCTGCACCCTCTTTAAAAGTCCAACATTTTTCCCCGTCAGATTTGGACAACCATCTGTTGTCACACCTGCCAGCTTGACCCATTTCAGTCCTAACATGTCCAAACACGCATTTACCTATGTGAACAAGTCATTACCTGTGGTTGTCCCTTTAATTGACTGCATGGCTGCCGGCTGCTCCGTAAATTGAAAGTCTGCAGTTATCCCACGTAAGAAGATGAGCAGCTGGGCGGTGTCACGTACATCGCAGCTCTCATCCAAAGCCAGCGAAAAACAGTCAAAGTCGGCCGTTCTGTTCTTCAGCTGAAGCTCCAAGTTTCCAGCGATGGTCTCAACCCGCCTCGTTACAGTGCGTCGGGAGAGTGACACGTTCTCAAATGCAATTTTGCAATTTATGATTGGCCCGCGGGCCGCAGAATGCCCAGGTCTGGTTTAGAGGGTAAGGATTAAAATGCCTCTATTTGTACTTGGCTAGTCTAGTAAAAACATGGTTTCATATCATTTGCAAACCGTAAGTAGGTTAGACATAACTATAGTATACCTTTAAAATAAAGCGTAAGTTACTAACTCAGTGTTAATGTTCGAGTGGGACCTCTATAGTGGCAAAGTTGGGTCAAAGAGGTTAAGAACTCCAGTTGTCCAGTTAGCGTCAGGATGATAAAAAGATCAAATGCGGTGTACATATAATAAGGTTTAACCGTTCATTGGCCCAAATGTGAGAAGAGGAGGTTTCTTGAAGGACAACAATGTTTATGGCTGCAGTTAATCCTGCGTTCTCAACATCTTTTACAACCCCAGGAACAGAAATATGGACGAGCTGCTTCGCTCCAGGCCAGAGCGGAGCTTGATCCCAGATTAGAGACACGTCCTCACTCTGGGAGGAAACACGTTAACCCCTTCTAAGCCCCCAGGGGTATGATACGTGATACTGAAGGCGCTGAACTTTACCTTTACTCCATACCTTTACCTTTTGCCTGGTGGAAGAGCAGCTGGACGACACTCGCTACTTAACCTTGTTTCCTGCTGACAACGCCTTGAGAGAGAATTATTACTGCGGCTTGGGTTCGTCTCCATTGTCAATCAGGACATTGGAGCTCTATTTCACCCTATTTTAGTCACACTTCAGAAGTTTCTGCTCTTCTGCAGGGCTGAAAATGCTGGAAACAGGAAATAAATCTAGTATGACAATTCCCAAGTTGTTTGAGTGTCATCATAATGGGAAACAAGCAAGGCATCAACAATCAGTAGCTAGTCCTATTTTAAGACTCATGTATACACCCCAGCTTTTAAATATGACCCTTTGTAGACAAGTTGATCTGCCGTCTCTCTTTTCTGCTTTTCCCCCACAGATCAGCTTGCACGGAGGATGCGCTACCTGTTCCAAGTCAGGAACCTGAATGGACCACTGCTCTATGCATCAGTGGGTGACACATCTGACTTGTCTACATAAAAGTAGATCAACTACGAATCAGTTGGGGACATCTCTGCGCTGCTGACCCGTCTCCGCTCGAGATGGTCTCCTGCTGGCCCCACTATGGACTGGACTCTCACACTATTATGTTAGATCCACTATGGACTGGACTCTCACTATTATGTTAGATCCACTATGGACTGGACTCTCACTATTATGTTAGATCCACTATGGACTGGACTCTCACTATTATGTTAGATCCACTATGGACTGGACTCTCACTATTATGTTAGATCCACTATGGACTGGACTCTCACTATTGTGTTAGATCCACTATGGACTGGACTCTCACTATTATGTTAGATCCACTATGGACTGGACTCTCACTATTGTGTTAGATCCACTATGGACTGGACTCTCACTATTATGTTAGATCCACTATGGACTGGACTCTCACTATTATGTTAGATTCACTATGGACTGGACTCTCACTATTATGTTAGATCCACTATGGACTGGACTCTCACTATTGTGTTAGATCCACTATGGACTGGACTCTCACTATTATGTTAGATCCACTATGGACTGGACTCTCACTATTATGTTAGATCCACTATGGACTGGACTCTCACTATTGTGTTAGATCCACTATGGACTGGACTCTCACTATTATGTTAGATCCACTATGGACTGGACTCTCACTATTGTGTTAGATCCACTATGGACTGGACTCTCACTATTATGTTAGATCCACTATGGACTGGACTCTCACTATTATGTTAGATCCACTATGGACTGGACTCTCACTATTGTGCTAGATCCACTATGGACTGGACTCTCACTATTATGTTAGATCCACTATGGACTGGACTCTCACTATTATGTTAGATTCACTATGGACTGGACTCTCACTATTATGTTGGATCCACTATGGACTGGACTCTCACTATTATGTTAGATCCACTATGGACTGGACTCTCACTATTGTGTTAGATCCACTATGGACTGGACTCTCACTATTATGTTAGATCCACTATGGACTGGACTCTCACACTATTATGTTAGATCCACTATGGACTGGACTCTCACTATTATATTAGATCCACTATGGACTGGACTCTCACACTATTATGTTAGATCCACTATGGACTGGACTCTCACTATTATGTTAGATTCACTATGGACTGGACTCTCGCTATTATGTTAGATCCACTATGGACTGGACTCTCACTATTATGTTAGATCCACTATGGACTGGACTCTCACTATTGTGTTAGATCCACTATGGACTGGACTCTCACTATTATGTTAGATTCACTATGGACTGGACTTTCACAATATTATGTCAGACCCACCCGACATCCATTGAATCCGGTCTCCCTTAGAGAGGGGGGGGGGGGGGGGGGGTTACCCACATATGCGGTCCTCTCCAAGGTTTCTCATAGTCATTCACATCGATGTCCCATTGGGGTTGTGAGTTTTTCCTTGCCCTTATGTGGGCTCTGTACCGCGGATGTTGTTGTCGCTTGTGCAGCCCGTTGAGACACTTGTGATTTAGGGCTACATAAATAAACATTGATTGATTGATTGACATCTGACTTGTCTACATAAAAGTAGATCAACTATGAACTGGAGTCTCACTTTAACTTCATCCACTCGGCATCCATTGAACCGGTCACCCAAGGGGGTCTGTGGTCCCTTCCAAGGTTTCTCGTTGTGCCCATTAGGTTGAGTTTTTTCTTGCCCAGATGTCGTTGTGGCTTGTGCAGCCCTTTGAGACATTTGTGTTTAAGGGCTACGAAAGTAAACTTTGATTGATTGATTGAATTAATCAGTTTTAAAGATGACATTTTTTTAAAATTTCAGTTTATTTTGATTTATAACAAGGCCCACTCTTGTTTAAATTGGGGCCCTAACCACACTTGTATTTACTCTTCTTACACTTTTTAATCCATGCCAAAGATTTTTTTTACTTTTTCAATCAAAGTTGAAGTGCATGTTTTGTACAGGGGATTACTTGCTTGCATGATTAGAATTTGCTTAAGAAAATACCTCCGTATTTGTACACAAATGCAATGTCAGTCCGAATATAATCCAGGAACAGATTTAAACATTTTACTTGAATCTGACATCACATGGACAAAGATGAGACCTTCTGGAGGAAACTTCTGTGGTCAGATGAAACAAAAATGGAGCTGTTTGGCCACAATACCCAGCAATATGTTTGGAGGAGAAAAGGTGAGGCCTGTAATCCCAGGAACACCACACCAACCGTCAAGCATGGTGGTGGTAGTATTATGCTCTGGGCCTGTTTTGCTGCCAATGGAACTTGTGCTTTAAATGGGACGATGAAAAAGGAGGATTACCTCCAAATTCTTCAGGACAAGCTAAAATCATCAGCCCGGAGGTTGGGTCTTGGGCGCAGTTGGGTGTTCCAACAGGACAATGACCCCAAACACACCTCAAAAGTGGTAAAGGAATGGCTAAATCAGGCTAGAATAAAGATTTTAGAATGGCCTTCCCAAAGTCCTGACTTAAACGTGTGGACAATGCTGAAGAAACAAGTCCATGTCAGAAAAGCAACACATTTAGCTGAACTGCACCAATTTTGTGGTCAAAAATTCCAGCAGAAGCTTGTGGATGGCTACCAAAAGCGCCTTATTGCAGGTCAACTTGCCAAGGGACATGTAAGCAAATATTAACATTGCTGTATGTATACTTTTGACCAAGTCACATTTTCAGTAGAGCCATAATAAATTCATAAAAGCAGCAAAACTTCATGAATGTTTTTTGTGACCAACAAGTATGTGCTCCAATCACTACATCACAAAAAAATAAGAGTTGTAGAAATGATTGGAAACTCAAAACAGCCATGACATGATGTTCTTTACAAGTGTATGTAAACTTTTGATCGTGACTGTATATTGTTATTTGCAGCTAAAATGAACCATAAGGACTCGCCTGACCCTCTTGAATTCATTATTTACTGAGGGGGCGACTTGGATAAAGCCTTTGTTTTTAAATCATACCGATCGTATAGCTTTGTATTGTATTTACTTACACTTTAGTAAAATTAATATGACCTATTATTGTCTGTTTATCTACTCTGTGTGTCAGTATAGAAATATCCTGGACGTCGTCAGTCTGATTTGTATAAACTACCCTGAACTGTGAAGTGTGGTGGAAACACAAACTACACACTTCTATAGGCACCTAAAGTTCCAGGAACTTTTGGTGGAAAAAGGCCAATTGTTCTACTTCAGTTTGGTGGTCCTTGGCCTGGAAATCATTTACTATGACTATGTGGCGTTTTAAAGCAAATGATAAGGAAACATACACTACCGTTCAAAAGTTTGGGGTCACCCAAACAATTTTGTGTTCGAGCCTTCATTTCTAAGAACAAGAATAGACTGTGGAGTTTCAGATGAAAGTTCTCTTTTTCTGGCCATTTTGAGCGTTTAAATGACCCCACAAATGTGATGCTCCAGAAACTCAATCTGCTCAAAGGAAGGTCAGTTTTGTAGCTTCTGTAACGAGCTAAACTGTTTTCAGATGTGTGAACATGATTGCACAAGGGTTTTCTAATCATCAATTAGCCTTCTGAGCCAATGAGCAAACACATTGTACCATTAGAACACTGGAGTGATAGTTGCTGGAAATGGGCCTCTATACACCTATGTAGATATTGCACCAAAAAGCAGACATTTGCAGCTAGAATAGTCATTTACCACATTAGCAATGTATAGAGTGTATTTCTTTAAAGTTAAGACTAGCTTAAAGTTATCTTCATTGAAAAGTACAGTGCTTTTCCTTCAAAAATAAGGACATTTCAATGTGACCCCAAACTTTTGAACGGTAGTGTACCTTGGACAAAGACTATATTTGAGTAAGTATTCAAGTAAGTACATTTTATTTATAAAGCGCTTTTCACAGACAAAGTCACAAAGCGCTGTACAAAACATAGGTGAAGCAAAACAACAATTCAATGTCAACAACAGGGGAAACATCGTATAAGGATACAAAGTGGATTAAAAATGATAGTTAAAAGGTGCATTAACTAAAGGCTTTACTAAAAAGAGAAGTTTTCAAATGTTTCTTAAAAGTGTCAACGCAGTTAAGATCACGGAGGGACTGGTGCAAGTTGACCCAGAGTCCGGGAGCTATAGCCTGGAATGCCAGTTTTTGGGATATTTAGAACGGTGTTTTTCAACCTTTTTTGAGCCAAGGCACATTTTTTTCATTGAAAAAATACAGAGGCACACCACCAGCAGAAACGTTCAAAAATTACTTTTTTTTAGTTTGTTGTTTTGTGGCTCTTCCTGTTTTGTTGGCGTTTTCCTGTAGCAGCTTCACGCCTTCCTTTGGGTGCTATTGCCTGACCTGCTTTGTATTGGCAAACAAGACTATTTCAGTTGTGCGGACGCTATCCTTCTTTGTGGGGACATTGTCGATTGTCATGTCATGTACGGACACACACTGTAAGTCTTTGCTGTCGTCCAGCATTCTGTTTTTGTTTACTTTGTAGCCAGTTCAGTTTTACTTTGGTTTTGCATAGCCATCCCTACGCTTCAGTGACTTTTCTTAGCGGGACTTGCCTTTTGTTCATTTTTGGTTTAAGCGCAACATACCTTTTTACCTGCACGCTGTCTCCAACTGTGCTCTGCATATTGGGAATACGACAAACCATCCTCGACGCGTTCCGACTTCTCAGTGTTTCCCACACATTCATTTATTTGTGGCGGCCCGCCACGAAAGAATTACGTCCGCCACAAATAAAAAATAATAAAAATAATTAAAAAAATGTTTTTTTTGTTGTACTGTCCAGCTTCTCAGGCAAATCATATAGTTGATGTAGATGCCCATATAGGCTGTTCACATTTACTTTACAAAAGAGAAGTGTAGGATACTTCTCTAGTTGCCTTATTTGTATTTGACCACTACTGATTTCTGTTTATTTGTTACTGACTGTGGCAGGACACCTCTGCCTCTGTTTCACTTTATGTTGCTGGTAAATAATATGGTTGTAGTAGTAGGCTAAAGTTAAATTATTTAGTATGCACTAATTAAAGGGGCAGAGCTTTAAGAGACATTTTAGCTTTTATATTTTATAAGATATATTTTTTGTAAGAACCACAATTAATAAATATATTTCAGTGAATAACTTATTGTTCAAATCTGTATATAAATATGTACATAAAGTGTTGTAATTATATTGTAAAATGGATGGATGGATGGACGTTTAAAACAAAACTGTTATTAATTAGTAAGTATACATTTTTTTAGCCTTTTTAGAGAAAATCATATCATTGTAGTAAATAATGCAAATTACTCGATTATGTCATGGTGACCACGCCCATAGCCACGCCCCCACCGCCACAGGTATCTTGGCAGTTTATGGGAAACACTGCTTCTACAAAGCAACGGACTACCTGCTGCCACCTACTGGTATGGAGTTGTACATGGTTACCCTGCCGAGCTCTATACAGCACAGACAACAGACAACGGCACATTATTTGCAGATTATAATTATTGATTTGCAAATAATATATTTTTTGGACCACATAGGTGAAGTTGCATAATTTCCCTCGGCACAGTGATGTACCAAGGGACCCCGCCATGCAACGCACGGAACGTCAGGACTAAAATCTTAAACTGAATTTGACTGGAAGCCAATGAAGACTGGATCAAATGGGGGTGATATGGGCTGTTCTGGGTGCATCGGTCTTAAGTCTGGCAGCTGCATTTTGTACCGTCTTAAGTCTCTTTAGCCTTGACTTGTTGAAAAGAGTGAAGAGAGAATTGCAACAGTCAATACCAGATGAAATGAACGCGTGAATGATCGTTTAATAAACGCAAAAAAGCAGACAGGAGCCAACCTAAAAGCCTAAAGTTTGCGCCACAGATAGCGCCGTCTCCAGTGCATGAGTTGTGTAAAAATAAACACAACCAACTATACAAACAGTAACAAACGTGCATCTCTTAGTGGCTGCGTGGGGCGCCAAGCAGCTTTGAACAGAAACACCGAGGGAGGAAGACAAGCGTGGTGTTGTGAGAGCGAGGGATTATCATAGAAGCAGGAAGATGAGTCAAGTGTCACGCTGAAGAGAATACGGCACATTATTAGAGGCTTGCAGCGCATCCAAGATGTCATGGCTTGATTCTTGGAGCATTGGAAAATAGCCAAGGGTTAATCAACATCTAAATTGGGTTAGTGAGCTGACAGCACCAAGCGAGACCATGCTCATGTGAAAGATTCCCTAAAAGCCAAGGTTTCCTCTAGCAAAGCAGTAACCCAGCTTGTTGGTGTTCCCCAAGAAAGACATGAGGCCCACGTAAGCTTGGATGTGGATGGACTGGTTCAGGACCAGAACGCCATTGGCCTTCCCGGGGACCGGCTTCACCTTGTGGGCTTTCTGCGCCGCTCCTTTGAGCTCCTCACGGAAGTTCTGAATCTGTAGACAAGATGGCCAGGGAGTCAGATAGGTTTACTGGGATTAAAGACCACTCCCTGGATGATTCAGGACTCCTCTTCCTCCTATCCAGGAGATGGCAAAAAGCCGCTGCCTGACCAGGGATCAGAAAATCTGCAGAGACTCCTCCCACCCCCACCAAGGACTGTTTTCACTGCTGGACTCTAGGAAGAGGTTCTGCAGCCTCCGTAGCAGAACCTCCAGGTTCTGTAACAGCTTCTTCCCTCAGGCTGTAAGACTCTTGAATGCATCATAATAATCCCCTCAAAAATGGATTAACTGGCTGGAATATAAAGACAATATAACATACATCCATAATTGTGGATGCATATGCAAAAGTGCAATATATTTATCTGTACAGTAATCTATTTATTTATATCTGCACCTTATTGATTTTTTATCCTGCACTACCATGAGCTAATGCAACTAAATTTAGTTCTTATCTGTACTGTAAAGTTCAAATTTGAATGACAATAAAAAGGAAGTCTAAGTCTAATAAACACACTCTTGTGGTTTAGGTTCTTGTCTTGAGTCACCAAGAACCACTGCGGTGGGACTTAAAGCTGAGGTTCTGGTGTCTTTTTCCCCACGTGGCACATTCCTCCTTCACGACATACGTTTTTTCATGAACATTCTCAGTAAGGGCCTCCAGGTCTTTGGTCCTTGAGGGTCTACTTTCAGGTCTCGGTCAGACCAGGATTGCGCTTAAAATTCCTCCACATACTCCTCCTTCCTGCAGCTTCAAACGCGATGAAATGTTGTGACACGGCTCAAGTGTCATCGCCGTGGTTGCTTAATTCTCCTCTCCTCTTCATGCGAAGTGAAATGATGAAATTCCTGTAAACGCTCCGCAATACGCTTGACTTTCAATCGCACAAAAGACTTTCTAAGTCTTGAAACATTTCAGTGCACAAATGACCTTCAGCGAGGAGATGATATTTTGAGCCAAAGATTGTGTTTTGTTAGCAGGGTTGTCTAAAAGCAGATTTATACAAACCCGGATCCAACGACTTAGGGCGATTTCTTTGCATATTCCAAGATTTAAAGTAACACTAAGTTACTTTTCAACCTTGATAAAATAGTTTCATAACTTTTGGGAAGATACATGGACTTACAGCTAGTTGAATGACACCTCCGTCGTGGCCTGTATCACTTTCACTTAGCAACTTTAATGATCCACACAAAAACATACAAATGTGCTGACTTTCGTTAAAAAGACGATGCGAACGCCTGCGTGCCGGCAGAAAATTGAAAACAGAAGAAGAAGAAGAAGAAGAACAATAACAAGAACAAGAACAAGTACAAGAACAAGAACAAGAAGAAGAAGAAGAAGAACAAGAACATGAAGAAGAACAAGAACAAGAACAAGAAGAACAGGAACAAGAAGAACAAGAAGAAGAAGAACAAGAACAAGAACATGAAGAAGAAGAAGAACAAGAACAAGAAGAACAGGAACAAGAAGAACAAGAAGAAGAAGAACAAGAACAAGAAGAAGAGCAAGAACAAGAAGAAGAAGAAGAAGAAGAAGAAGAGCAAGAAGAAGAACAAGAAGAAGAACAAGAACAAGAAGAAGAAGAGCAAGAAGAAGAACAAGAACAACAAGAAGAAGAAGAAGAAGAAGAAGAAGAAGAAGAAGAAGAAGAACAAGAACAAGAACAAGAAGAACAACAAGAAGAAGAACAAGAACAAGAATAACAAAAAGAACAAGAAGAAGAACAAGAACAAGAATAACAAAAAGAACAAGAAGAACAAGAAGAAGAAGAAGAACAACAAGAACAAGAACCAGAACAAGAACAAGAAGAAGAACAAGAAGAAGAAGAAGAAGAAGAATAACAAGAACCAGAACCAGAACCAGAAACAGAACAAGAAGAAGAAGAAGAAGAACAAGAACAAGAAGAATAACAAGAAGAAGAAGAACAACAAGAAGAAGAAGAACAAGAACAAGAACAAGAACCAGAACCAGAACAAGAAGAAGAAGAACAAGAACAAGAACAAGAAGAATAACAAGAAGAAGAAGAAGAACAAGAACAACAAGAAGAAGAAGAAGAACAAGAACAACAAAAAGAAGAAGAACAAGAAGAAGAACAAGAAGAAGAAGAAAAACAAGAAGAAGAAGAAGAAGAAGAAGAACAAGAATAACAAAAAGAACAAGAACAAGAAGAACAAGAACAAGAACCAGAACAAGAAGAAGAAGAACAAGAAGAAGAACAAGAACAGGAAGAACAAGAACCAGAAGAAGAAGAAGAAGAAGAAGAACAAGAAGAACAAGAACCAGAAGAAGAAGAAGAACAAGAACAAGAAGAACAAGAACAAGAACAAGAAGAACAAGAACCAGAACAAGAACCAGAACAAGAAGAAGAACAAGAACAAGAAGAACAAGAACCAGAACAAGAACAGGAAGAACAAGAACCAGAAGAAGAAGAAGAAGAAGAAGAACAAGAAGAACAAGAACCAGAAGAAGAAGAAGAACAAGAACAAGAAGAACAAGAACAAGAACAAGAAGAACAAGAACCAGAAGAAGAAGAAGAACAAGAACAAGAAGAACAAGAACCAGAAGAAGAAGAAGAAGAACAACAACAACAACAACAACAAGAAGAACAAGAACAAGAAGAAGAAGAATAACAAGAACAAGAAGAAGAAAAAGAAGAAGAAGAAGAAGAAGAAAAACAAGAAGAAGAAGAAGAAGAAGAAGAAGAAGAACTACATGCAACTACTGCTATCATGGCCGAAGCTGCAAAAAAACCAAAGAAACAAAAAGTTTTGCCCGAGGAGACAAAAAAGAAAAAGGGAGGTTTCCCGGATAAAAGGACAGTCAGGATCAACATTGTCCTGGCTTTCACTCGCTGGCGTGATCTCAAAGATGAGGAGGTATATTTGGCTCTGTTGCTGCTAAACTAGTAAGTAAAATCAAAACCCTTATGTTAGCAATTGGAAATTTGTGTGATGACAATAAATATTCACCATAGTTTCACTACGACTTCCTTCCCAAAAACTCTCCAAACATCTGCCCCGATACATTCTCGGCAGTAGCGTCATGTTTGTAGCGCTAATCTAAGATCATTTCTTGATTAACATCAGCATAGCCTTTACAGACATAATGTGTGCCAATATTATCATGCCAGTATGACACTACATGCGCTAGTCCTCGTGGGGAATGTGGTCTTCTTCTGGCAAAACACTACCGCTTTCGTCCACTGGCGCCGCCAAAATCAACCAAAACTGAAAGTTCTTCAGTAAGGCTTTAAGAATGAATTATTAAAGTTAATGATGGAGTACAAAAGTTTTGTTCTAAATGTGTCTTGGTAGGTCTACCAAGTGTCACAGGTTTATACATTCTAGTCTTAACATATTCATTTATTTGTGCGGGCAGCCACAAAATAATTTGGAAGGATCTGTTAGTGGCATCGTAACTCCGCTTCTTAAAGGAGTTATATTATGAATTTGTTCTCATTTTAAAACACTTCCTTGTGGTCTACATCAGTGTTTTTCAACCTTTTTTCAGCCAGGGCACATTTTTTGCGTTGAAAAAATGCAGAGGCACACCACCAGTAGAAATAATTAAAAAACGAAACTCAATTGACAATAAAAAGTGGTTGTCGCAATTGTTGGATATGACTTTAAAGCAGTGGTCCCCAACCACCGGGTCGCGGCCCGGTACCGGTCCGCGGACCGATTGCTACCGGGCCGCACAAGAATTAAAAAAAAAAAATTTAACTTTTTTTTTTTTTTTTAATGAAATCAATATAAAAAACACAATATACACATTATATATCAATATAGATCAATACAGCCTGCAGGGATACAGTCCGTAAGCACACATGATTGTATTTATTTATGTAAAAAAAATAAAAAAAATAATAATAATAATTTAAAATTAATAAAAAAAAATAAAAATAAAAAAAAAAAATTAAAAATACTACCCCCCCCCCCCACTGGTGGGTGGGACAAATTTTCAAGCGTTGACCGGTCCGCAGCTACAAAAAGGTTGGGGACCACTGCTTTAAAGCATAACCAAGCATGCATCAATATAGCTCTTGTCTCAAAGTAGGTGTACTGTCACCACCTGTCACATCACACCCTGACTTATTTGGACTTTTTTGCTGTTTTCCTGTGTGTAGTGTTTTACTTCTTGTCTTGCGCTCCTATTTTGGTGGCTTTTTCTCTTTTTTTGGTATTTTCCTGTAGCAGTTTCATGTCTTCCTTTGAGCGATATTTCCCGCATCTACTTTGTTTTAGCAATCAAGAATATTTCAGTTGTTTTTATCCTTCTTTGTGGGTACATTGTCGATTGTCACGTCATGTTCGGTTGTACATTGTGGACGCCGTCTTTGCTCCGCAGTAAGTCTTTGCTGTCGTCCAGCATTCTGTTTTTGTTTACTTTGTAGCCAGTTCTGCATAGCCTTCCCTAAGCTTCAATGCCTTTTCTTAGGGGCACTCACCTTTTGTTTATTTTTGGTTTAAGCATTAGACACAATTTTACCTGCACTCTGCCTCCTGCTGTTTCCGACATCTACAAAGCAATTGCCACCTACTGATATGGAAGAGTATTACACAGTTACTCTGCCGAGCTCTAGACAGCACCCGACACTAAACAACAACACATCATTTGCAGACTACAATTTCTGGTTTGCAAAAAATATTTTTCACCCAAATAGGTGAAATGAGATAATCTCCCACGGCACACCAGACTGTATCTCACAGCACACTAGTGTGCCGCGGCACAGTGGTTGAAAAACACTGGTCTACATAACATGTAATAGTGGTTCTACTGTCTTTTTTACATGCCTCCACTTTGACTGCGTCTTCTTACCATCAGCCATGTTGTAGTTTTTAGCACTGCCCCGCTACTTTGTATTAGAAGTGGCAACAGCAGAGGATGCATGTGCATGTAGGAGCCAGTCTGCCCCACAACAAGAGGATAGGGGAAAAAGAAGCAGCTTATTGACTACTACGGACAATCGCAAGGCTTATTGTGAGAAAAAAAGTCACAAATTGGGCAAATTCCACATTTAGAGGAAGTCCGAAGGAAGGGAAGATTGTTTTATGAATATCTCCGCAAAGCCTTCATGGTTTGAGTTCACATTTTTGGGACTTATGCAGATCCCTAATACACAAAAACAGGTGCCCATAGGGTAAGAAAAGTTGTTTTTGCATAATAAGTCCCCTTTAACGCAACGTAGGAGGATGGATCAGTGTTGCCAAATTATTTACTTTATTTAGCGATTATTCAAACCCTCTGGTAAATGTATTCAGATTTTTCAGCACAGAGCATTCGGTTCAGTACAGAGTCGTAAAGGATTTCCACGTGGAACAATAAAAGTGAGAGACAGGAAGTCAAATACAAGCCAAGAAATGTCATCAATTTTCTGTATAAATGGATCATTTAAATCACATGTGTCAAACTCAAGGCCCGGGGGCCAGATCCGGCCCGGCACATCATTTCATGTGGCATGGGAATAATGTGCATACTACATCTTTCTTACTAAATGTTTTCTTTGTTTCCATTTTGACAGAAAAAAAATAGTGTAATATAGAAAATTGTATATGTTTTAAACTTTGATATTTTCTGCTCATGCAACAAATATTCAATTGTTGGTGTCAATCTTTGGGCACCTCGTCATTCGATTCAGAATTCTTGGGGTGAGGATTTGATTCATAATCGATACTCGATTCAACACGATTCTCCATTCAAACTGATTTTTGCAATGTATTTTTTGGTGTAATAATAACAACACCTTAAAGGCATACTGAAATGAATTTTTTTTTATTTAAACGGGGATAGCAGATCTATTCTATGTGTCATACTTGATCATTTCGCGATATTGCCATATTTTTGCTGAAAGGATTTAGTATAGAACAACCACGATAAAGATCGCAACTTTTGGTATCTGATAAAAAAAAGGCTTGCCCCTACCGGAAGTAGCGTGACTTAGTCAATTGAACATATACGCAAAGTTCCCTATTGTTTACAGTGATGGCCGCCAGAAGTGAGAGAGATTCGGACCGAGAAAGCGACGATTTCCCCATTAATTTGAGCGAGGATGAAAGATTTGTGGATGAGGAAAGTGCAAGTGAAGGACTAGTGGGGAGTGGAAGCGATTCAGATAGGGAAGATGCTGTGAGAGGCGGGGGTGACCTGATATTCAGCTGGGAATGACTACAACAGTAAATAAACACAAGACATATATATACTCTATTAGCCACAACACAACCAGGCTTATACACCTAGGTGTTTGTTATGCTAGCTCCTACCTCCTAGCTACTAGCTCGAGCTAGTTATAGCAAGCAATCAAATGTTTGGAAGCGCACTCACGGTATCGCGTCTGGGTATCCAAATCAGAGTGCTCCTGGTAAGAGTCTGTTGTCCGAGTTCTTCGATCTTGACTGCATCTTTCATCTTTCGGGAATGTAAACAAAGAAGCGCCGGCTGTGTACGTGTTGCTGCTGACTTCCCTCGCAAAATAGACGCTTCGCACCGACAACTTTCTTCTTTGCTTGCTCAGCTTCTTTCTCCATAATGCAATGAACATAATTGCAACAGATTCACCAACACAGATGTCCAGAATACTGTGGAATTATGACATGAAAACAGAGCTATTTCGTATTGGCTTCAATGGTGTCCGAATACTTCCGTTTCAATGATTGACGTCACGCGCATACGTCATCATACCGAGACGTTTTTAAACGGAAGTGTGGCGGGAAATTTAAAATGTCACTTTATAAGTTAACCCGGCCGTATTGGCATGTGTTGCAATGTTAAGATTTCATCATTGATATATAAACTATCAGACTGCGTGGTCGCTAGTAGTGGCTTTCAGTAGGCCTTTAACAAAACAGCTTACAGGTTACAAAACCTCCTTTTGGTTGCTGACATATGACACATATGTGCACCTAGTAAGCATAGAGATGGCCTAAAAATGTTGTTTTTTAATTAATTCGTCCATAAAAAATAAAAAGAAATTTAGAAAATTATTAATCAATTTACTATTGAGATAAATATAAACCGGGATTCGGATGTGATAAAAAAAACATTTTTTAGCACCCCTAATTATTATATACCGTATGATAGTTGGTAAAAAAAAAAACAATACATACTTAAATATCTGCTTGTCACTTTGACTTACGATTTCAAAGCAAGTTATCCATGAATTTGTACGAGGGGTATTTTATTTGAACTAAGCAAAATGATCTGGAATAGAACAAGAAAATTTGGCTTGTCAAGACTTTCAAAAACAAGTCAAATTAGCTAACCTCAATGAACACAAAAATACCTTCAAATAAGTATATTTTCACTAATAAGTGCACTTTTCTTGGTAAAAAAAAAAGAAAAAAAAGAGACCTTTTTGCTCAATATGTTGAAAAATATTCTTAAATGAAGTAAATGCTAGTGCCATTATCTTGACATAATGATATGCATTACATTTCTTGAAACCAGCAAACTTATACTAAAAACTAGTTTATTGTTCTTAATGGAAAGGCAACAAGGCAACCGCTCGGGGTCTCCTAGCCGCTCAGGCAAATCATATGGTCTTAAAATGCATTTTTCCATCGATAACATGACATCATCGCGCCAAGTGCGTGCATATATACAGCCCGGCCACCAGCCAAAAATGTTTTAATTGTAATTTTGAGGAATTTATCTGAATGTGCATGAACTAATTTCAAAATTGTTTGAAATGTTAAATGTTTAAATAGTCAGTTTACTGTACTGTGCCAACTGTACTACTATATGAGTACCTATTTTCTATTGTTTCATTGAAAATAAAACAGCAAAGTCCATTTGGCTGTCATCTGTTTTAATTATGAGACACAATTGTGTCAAAATCATGATTTTTTTTTTTTCATGCTTGAAATAAGAAGTGATTACTTTAAAAAAGTACTTTTATACTTGTGAGTGTTGATGACACAGCTTTGCAATAGGGCTGCAACAACTAATCGATTAAATCAATTAAAATCGATTATTAAAATAGTTGCCGATTAATGTAGTCATCGATTCGTTGGATCTATGCTATGCGCATGCGCAGAGGTTTTTTTTATTATTATTATTATTTTTTTAAATAAACCTTTATTTATGAACTGCAACTAAGGCTGCAGCTAACGATTATTTTTCTATCGATTAATCTATAGATTATTTTTTCGATTAATCGGTTAATCTGTAGATTATTTTTTCGATTAATCTATAGATTATTTTTCCTTTTACCGATTATTTTTTTATTCAAAATGAAGATGAAAAAATAAATGTAGGCCCGTTTTTTCAAAAGGCATGGCTTTTATTTACAAAAAAAAAGAAGTATGGCCACTCAGTCAACATTGACAACAACATGACTAAATATTCTGTAACAATGTAAACATTTAAAACTTTTAACATTTAACAAAATTAAAAGTAGCTTATTTGCTTTTTAATGTGCAAATATAAAAGTCAACATCCAGTGCAAATCTTAATATTCTGCAATAGTATAAGCATTTCAAAATTAAAAGTATTGCTTATTTTGCTTTAAAATGTGCAAAAATAAAGATAAACATCCAATACAAAAAAGTGCAAAACGAAATATTCTGTAACAACAGTGTAAACATTTCAACAAAAGTGAAAGTATTGCTTATTTGCTAAAATGTGCAAAAATAAAGATAAACATCCAATACAAAAAAGTGCCAATCTAAATATTCTGGAGCACTGTAAACATTAAGTATTGCTTTTAAAATGTGCAAAATAAACATCCAGTCCAACACAGTACACAATAACCAATTCTACTCATTCCAGTGAGTGTCTAACAGTTGTAATGAAGAAAGGTTAGCATGTGTACATGTTTGGTTCTTTTCTTGTTTACAATATTCCCAGCAGCTGAAAATAGGCGCTCAGAAGGGGTCGATGTGGCTGGAACTGAGAGCTAATTAGCCTTCACCTCAAGCCAGGACTGCGACTGAGCTGAGCTGCAGTTTAAGTTTCTAGAAGGTCAACGGGCTCATAGTGATGTTACTAGTAGTTGACTGGGAGGTGTTTATTATCATTTGGGGAGAGTCCGCTGCCTGATGCTCACCTGCTAAACACCTATCTGCTCCACGCTGAAGCGCTGACTACATGCGCTCTGAATACGCACTGCTGATTGGCTGATAATGCTTCGTGTGTACCAATCAGATGGTTGTGTGGGTGGGACAATGCTGCGTGTGTACCAATCAGATGGTTGTGTGGGTGGGACAATGCTGCGTGTGTACCAATCAGATGGTTGTGTGGGTGGGACAATGCTGCATGCTGAGACAGAGGCAGACGGAGCAAAGCAGCTTGTTAAGACTTTAGCTTTAGCTTAGAAACTCGTTCGGTACACCCCCGTACCGAACCGAAAGCCCCGTACCGAAACGGTTCAATACAAAACACGTACCGTTACACCCCTAGCAGATACAAATGACACATTCATGTTTTTGTGTAATGATGACAACGTATGCTCGCGCGGACGATTGACTAGTTGATGGTTTTCTTTTCAAATGTTCGTTCATAGCCGTTGTGCTGCTATGATAGGCCATTTCCGCTCGACACAGTGTGCATACAACAACATTATTAGGCCGTTTATTGAAATACTCCCACACTTTTGACCACTTTTGGCATGCTTTTCCCCCCTCGCTCGCACCGCTCGCATCGTCTTCTTTGATCGTCTGCTTTGCGCTTCGCCATGACGGTAGTGTGACGTCATTATGCGACGCGTCGACGCACAAAAACGGCGTCGACGTATTTACGTAACCGATGACGTCGACTACGTCGACGCGTCGTTTCAGCCTTAACTGCAACATGTACAAACAGCTGAGAAACAATAATCAAAATAAGTATGGTGCCAGTATGCTGTTTTTTTCCAATAAAATACTGGATAGGATAGAAATGTAGTTTGTCTCTTTTATCCGATTATTAATCAAAGCAATAATCGACAGATTAATCGATTATCAAATTAATCGTTAGTTGCAGCCCTACTTTGCAACAGTTGATATTCTAGTTTCAAGCATGTTTTACTCAATATAGCTCATCAAATCTCAGCAACAAGCTGTAATATCTTACTGAGATCATTTAGGACCAAAACACTTCAAACAAGTAAAAAACATAAAATCTGCTTAGTGAGAAGAATGATCTTATCAGACAGAAAATAAGCAAATATCACCCTTATTTGAGATATTTCATCTTACTTAGACTTCAGTTTTTGCAGTGTATGCAATAATATAATGAGGCGATTATACTTTGATATTCTTACATTCACTGTTACAAGCGGCCCTCTGATAACGGCCATGTGGCCCTCCATAAAATCAAGTTGGACACCCCTTAATTAAATCATTGTTTTTTCCACTCAGTTTGTTATTACTATTGCCATCTAGTGTACATATACACAACTTGTATCTTAGGCTGCATCTTACTTTCATCAATGACAATACAGTCAAGTCCTTGCCAAACAGTCCAGGTAAACTTTTATATCCAACATAAAATGAGTTTTGTGACTCATGGCGGATTCCAGTGCGTTGAATCATTTGGCCCACGCAGATGCTTCTCATCACGTTGTCATTTTCTTTTTTTATGACAAAACGGTTGCATGGCGCGTACACACCTCTTCCCTGACACGGTCTGACTGCAGAAGACCAGGAGGAAGATGACTCTACGGGTATGTTTTCTTTTCCTTGCCCGGATGTGGGTTAAGTTCAAGGGTGTCGTTGAGCGTTTGCGAAGCCCTTTGAGGCCCTCGTGATTGAGGGCTACGTGAATAAAATGTTTTTGATTGATACAGTGGGAGTTCTATAATTCATTACGATGCAATTTTTTTTTTTTACCCATGGAAAATAGAAATATGATTGTCAAACTTTAACTGTACTGTAATGTTTTAGGTACCATCATTATTACCTGGGAAGCAGACCCGGGCAAATTAAGGCCCGGGGGCCACATGCGGCCCGTTAAAGGCCTACTGAAAGCCACTACTAGCGACCACGCAGTCTGATAGTTTATATATCAATGATGAAATCTTAACATTGCAACACATGCCAATACGGCCGGGTTAACTTATAAAGTGACATTTTAAAATTCCCGCCACACTTCCGGTTGAAAAAGCCTTCGAAGGATGACGTATGCGCGTGACGTAGCCCGGGGAACAGAGGTATGCCTTCTCCATTGAATACAATACAAAAAAACTCTGTTTTCATTTCATAATTCCACAGTATTCTGGACATCTGTGTTGGTGAATCTTTTGCAATTTGTTTAATGAACAATGGAGGCTGCAAAGAAGAACGTTGTAGGTGGTTGTAGCAACACAAGGACCACTTACTCGGATAGCAGACGCCTAGCCGATGCTAGCAGACCCACCGCACGGATGATCTGGTGAAGTCCTTCGTCGCGCCGTCAATCGCTGGAACGCAGGTGAGCACGGGTGTTGCTGAGCAAAGCAGATGAGGGCTGGCTGGCGTAGGTGGAGCGCTAATGTTTTTATCATAGCTCTGTGAGCTCCGGTTGCTAAGTTAGCCTTAGCGTCGTTAGCAACAGCATTGTTAAGCTTTGCCAGGCTGAGATCTATTAACCGTGTATTTACATGTCCATGGTTTAATAGTATTGTCGATCTTCTGTCTATCCTTCCAGTCAGGGGTTTATTTATTTTGTTTCTATCTGCATTTGAGACAGATGCTATCACGTTAGCTCATGCTAAAGATGCTAAAGAGCTTCGTCGATGTATTGTCGTGGAGATAAAAGGCACTGTAATGTCCATTTCGCGTTCTCGACTCTCATTTTCAAGAGGATATAGTATCCGAGGTGGTTTAAAATACAAATCCGTGATCCACAATAGAAAAAGGAGAGAGTGTAGAATCCAATGAGTCAGCTTGTACCTAAGTTACGGTCAGAGCGAAAAAAGATATGTATTTCACTGCATTCTAGTCCGTCACTCTAACATTCCTCGTCCACAAATCTTTCATCCTTGCTCAAATTAATGGGGTAATCGTCACTTTCACGGTCCGAATAGCTCTAGCTGCGTTGAAAACAATAGGAAAATATGAGGGAGTGAACAACTGACAACGTCACGCTACTTCCGGTAGGGGCAAAGTTTTTTTTTTATCAGAGACCAAAAGTTGCGAACTTTATCGACGTTGTTCTCTACTAAATCCTTTCAGCAAAAATATGGCAATATCGCAAAATGATCAAGTATGACACATAGAATGGATCTGCTATCCCCGTTTAAATAAAAAAAATTCATTTCAGTAGGCCTTTAAACTTTTCAATCTGGCCCGCTGGACATTCCCAAATACTTTTTTTAGATGTTTAAGATGTAAAGTGTAGCTGCCATGATGATGTGCGGTGATGTTTTCTAATGACCGTAAGTCTTCAACTATACTAAGTCTTTCAATGCTTGGAATCTGCGCTTATGGCTGATATACCAGTTACTACGGTAATCTAATTAGTTACTATGGTCATCTAATTAGTTACTATGGTCATAAGTTATAAGTTATAAGTTTATAAGTTATAAGTATAATACGTTTTATAAGTTTATTTCGGTCATATAATCAACCATTAACCATTTTGTGTGACAGTACAGTACAAATTATAGATATATAACAATCATACACATTTACACACAAAAATAAAAGAAAATAAAAAGCATGACCGAAAAAGGAATAGGCTGAAGCCAAGGCTTATATTTGCCTATCCTATACCTTCACTGAAAATAAGATTACCTGGAACATCAACCTTAAAAAGAAAAAAAAAAATCAATGGGATGAAAGTAATCGTTGCTATATTTTATAATTTTCAATTATTTCACCTTTCAATGTTTTCTTAAACCTTAACAAAGAAGTACATGTCTTCAGCTCATCACTGAGCTTGTTCCACCATTTAACTCCTAAAACTGAAATACATTTGTATTTTGTATTCGTTCTTGCTTTACATATTTCAAAAACCAATATCCCCGTAAATTATAGTTTTCTCCTCTTAATTGAAATAACCTAAGAATACAAGCTGGAAGGCTGTTGTTCTTTACTCGAAACATCATTTCCATTGTTTTTAAAAACACAATATATGAACATTTTAACACATTAGAACTTGTAAATAATGGATTGGTATGTTCATAGTAGCACGCTTTGTGTATTATTCTAATGACCCTTTTTTGAAGTTGAATTATTGGCTCTACGTTTGTTTTATAAACATTTCCCCAAACTTCAACACAATATGTTAAATATGGAAAAATAAAATAATAATATAACATATGCAAACATTTCTTATTCAGCATGTGTTTTACTTTATAAAGAATAGCAATGGATTTGGATATTTTTCCCTTTATATATTCAATATGCGGTTTCCAACATAATTTATGATCAATTATTATTCCCAAGAATTTAGTTTCATATACTCTATCAATTTCCACTTGATTTAATTTTAATTTTGCTTCACAGTTTGTCCTTGCACCACTAAACACCATAAACTTAGTTTTCTTATCATTTAATGATAACTTATTAATATCAAACCATTTTTTTTAGCTGAATCAACTCAACCTCTATTATCCTCAACACTTCAAGTCTTCTCCTGAACAATATACATTTGTATCATCTGCAAACATAATAAATTTCAATTTATTAGACACTGAACAAATATCATTTAAATATAGTATAAATAACTTAGGTCCCAATACCGAGCCTTGTGGCACCCCACAAGTTACTCTTCTTGGCTGTGATTTAGTCTTATTAATTTCCACATATTGAGATCTATTACTTAAATAACTACTTAACCACTGTTGTGAAACACCTCTTTTGCCATAGTTTTCCAATTTTTGCAAAAGTAAGGAATGATTGATTGTGTCAAAAGCTTTACATAAGTCAATAAATACTCCAACGGTGTGTTGTTTCTTTTCTATGGCTGTAGCTACGTTTTCTACAAAGTCCATCACTGCTAGGGTCATCTAAGTAGTTACTATGGTCATCTAATTAGTTACTATGGTCATCTAATTAGTTACTATGGTCATCTATGTCACAGCAGCTCAGACGAGGCACCAAGCAGTGTTGGGCGGGAAGCGTTTCCACAGACGCGGAAGGAGATTTTCACAACAAAGTTCTAAAGCTTAAAGATATATCAGATATATCAGATTGTAGGTGGGTTTATTTTGTACCCTTTGCGTTCATATTTCACTGTTTGTTGCATTTTTGTTGCGTTTCACTTGATTGTAAAATATGTCGATCGAAAGAGGGTGTGACGTTCATATTTTGTCAATATTCAGTGTTTTATCCTTCATAGAAAAATTTAAAAATCCATTCTGTTTTTTAAGGAACGTTTTTAGCATTCAATCAGACATTATTGTGAGGTTTTGTATTAGTGTTCCTAAAAATAGATATACCGGCCCCCAGACACATTTTTTTCCTCTAAATGTGGGCCCCTAGTCAAAATAATCGCCCAGGCCTGCTTTAGAGGTTTTTAATGGAGGTGTTTGGATGTTTTTAAGGGCTTTATAGGCAGAATAGAGCGACTTCCATAGGCTCCATTGTAAGCGGACTTTTGATCAACTGTATTTAATATTTAGAAAGCATTAAAACTAGGGATGTCCGATAATGGCTTTTGGCCGATATCCGATATTCCGATATTGTCCAACTCTTTAATTACCGAAACCGATATCAACCGATATATACAGTCGTGGAATTAACACATTATTATGCCTAATTTGGACAACCAGGTATGGTGAAGATAAGGTACTTTAAAAAAAATAAATAAAATAAAATAAGATAAATCAATTAAAAACATTTTCTTGAATAAAAAAGAAAGTAAAACAATATAAAAACAGTTACATAGAAACTAGTAATTAATGAAAATGAGTAAAATTAGCTGTTAAAGGTTAGTACTATTAGTGGAGCAGCAGCACGCACAATCATGTGTGCTTACGGACTGTATCCCTTGCAGACTGTATTGATATATATTGATATATAATGTAGGAACCAGAATATTAATAACAGAAAGAAACAACCCTTTTGTGTGAATGAGTGTGAATGAGTGTAAATGGGGGAGGGTTGGTGCACTAATTGTAAGTGTATCTTGTGTTTTTTATGTTGATTTAATTTAAAAAAATATATATATATAAAATTTAAAAAATGATACCGATAATAAAAAACAGATACAGATAATTTTCGATATTACATTTTAACGCATTTATCGGCCGATATTATCGGACATCTCTAATTAAAACAAATCCATCTGTCGTTATGTTTTCATAATGATTGTGAACGATAGGCAAAATTCCCAAAAAGAGAGCAGTCCCCTTTAAAGCGACAAATATTTGTGCACTGAATTTTTAAACACAAATTCTGCTCAGTAATTTGTATTCAACGAAATTGTCAGCATAATTCAAACACAAATAATTAAGTACAAAAATTCAGTGTAAAAAAAACCAACCTTTTCGTAATGGAGACACAAAGAAGTGAGCTTTGGCTTACATTGCAGATGGAAGAGAAGGCCTCGCTGAGGTGCCTCACAGGGTGGGACGTGAAGGTGACGTAGGGCAGGTCGTTGGCAAAGGGGTTCCACCAGGAGGTGAAGGACGGCTCCCTCAGTCGGTCCCAGAAGACACGCAAGCCCTCGCCGTCACGCCTGATCACATCAAGACAAGACACACAAGGCGGTGAGAAAGTGTGGCATTTGAAGAACAGCCCTGTCTCGGAGGATAACATAATTTCAATGTTAAAACCATCACGCAAACAGGATGTATAGAAGCACCGCTCATTCATGCAGTTACAGCAGAACCTGCTTATAAGTCCTGGTCCATACCGTTCTTCTTATTACTGTGCTACTTCAGTCAAAGTCCACATACATGTGACAACCTAACCTTATACCTAAAAGCTACTGACTCCTTTGACAGTAGCTAACTTTTAGGTAGAAGTTTCAACGTGGCCATAGGAACGGAACTCGTAAGTAGACTGAGGACCTCCGATTTATTGATCACTAACTTGGCAATGACAATGTCACATTATTGGATACTAGGGATGGACTATATGGTCTAAAACAAGGGTGTCCAACTCTTTTTCACACACTCTTGGCATTCTCTTGATGAGCTTCAAGAGGTAGTGAAAGTATCTGCTGATGTATCATGGACTCTGATCACTAAGCAGTAGGGGTGTAATGGCACGTGTATTGAACCGTTTCGGTACGGGGGTTCTGGTTCGGTTCAGAGGTGTACCGAACGAGCTTCCACACGAACATATGAAGTAGCGTAACGCACGTTGTGTAAACAATGCACACCGAGGCACAACACACGGCATGCTAGCAGCTAACGGGCTAGGATAGACTGACCATACGTCCTCTTTTCACCGGACATGTCCTCTTTTGCGGAGCTGTCAGGGCGGAGTTTCTTAAATGCCTCAAATGTCCGGCATTTTGAGTTAGGGTGGCGAGTATTTTCAATGTACGTTCAGGGTTAAGAAGGGGTTAAAAACAAAACAAATTGTGCGTGCAGCAGCATTGGTGAGGGAGGGGCAGAGACAGAGAGAGTGAGTTATGATAAACGCGCATGCGTCGCCAGGCTCTGCTTTTTATCCATAGATTTATCACATTTAATGTTTTATTATCTATAGCAGGGATGTCAAAAAAGGCCATTTGCGGCCCACAGCTAATGTTTTAAAGGCCCACGGCACATTCTAAAAATACTATTAAAATAAACAAAAACATAACAAAAGTGAAATAAAAAAGCTTAAAGGTTAAAAGTTGCAATGTTGACTAATAAAACAAAGCGTTTTTTTTTTCTTTCAAACTGTCTTCGCTCAAAACATAATATTAAATCAAAATCAATGTTATTATGAATTATTGACCTATCCAAGGTTCCCATTACTTCACATCAAATATTACACTAAGAAAAATATTCTTGGTGGAAGATTTTGCAAATTTGGTAAATAAATAACCCAAAAATGTATATTTTGTTGTTTTCTTACTGCACCGAAAATGAACCGAACCGTGACCTCTAAACCGAGGTACGTACCGAACCGAAATGTTTGTGTACTTTTGCGAAACTTCCGGTTGAAAACGTCTAGATATGATGACGTATGCGCGTGACGTCAATGGTTGAAACGGAAGTATTGGGACACATTGTATCACAATACAAACAGCTCTGTTTTCATCGCAAAATTCCACAGTATTCTGGACATCTGTGTTGGTGAATCTTTTGCAATTTGTTTAATGAACAATGGAGACTGCAAAGAAGAAAGTTGTAGGTGGGATCGGTGTATTAGCGGCTGGCTGCAGCAACACAACCAGGAGGACTTTGAGTTGGATAGCAGACGCGCTATCCGACGCTAGCCACCGACCGCATCGATGATCGGGTGAAGTCCTTCATCGCGCCGTCGATCGCTGGAACGCAAGTGAGCACGGGTGTTGATGAGCAGATGAGGGCTGGCGTAGGTGGAGCCCTAACGTTTTTATCATAGCTCTGACGAGGTCCCGTAGCTAAGTTAGCTTCAATGGCGTCGTTAGCAACAGCATTGCTAGGCTTCGACAGGCGGCACAGCATTAACCGTGTGGTTACAGGTCCAGTGTTTGGTTCGGTGTCTCCTGATAGTAGTATTGTTGATCCTCTGTCTATCCTTCCAGTCAGGGGCTTATTTCTTTTGTTTCTATCTGCATTTAAGCACGATGCTGTCATTGATTGATTGATTGATTGAGACTTTTATTAGTAGGTTGCACAGTGAAGTACATATTCCGTACAATTGACCACTAAATGGTAACACCCCAATAAGTTTTTCAACTTGTTTAGGTCGGGGTCCACTTAAATTGATTCATGATACAGATATATACTATCATATATACTATCATCATAATACAGTCATCACACAAGATAATCACATTGAATTATTTACAATCAGGGGTGTGGAGGGGGGGTAGGATGTGGACAGCAAGTAGTGGACAGAGAGAGAGAGAGAGAGAGAGAGAGAGAGAGAGAGAGAGAGAGAGAGAGAGAGAGAGAGAGAGAGAGAGAGAGAGAGAGAGAGAGAGAGAGAGAGAGAGAGAGAGAGAGAGAGATCAGAAGGCATAAGAAAAAGTATCTGCATTTGATTGTTTACATTTGATTGTTAGCAATCCGGGGAGGGTGTTAGTTTAGGGTTGTAGCTGCCTGGAGGTGAACTTTTATTACGGTTTTGAAGGAGGATAGAAATGCCCTTTCTTTTATACCTGTTGGGAGCGCATTCCACATTGATGTGGCATAGAAAGAGCTAAAGAGCTTCACCGATGTATTGTCATGGAGATAAAAGTCACTGTGAATGTCCATTTGGCGTTCTCGACTCTCATTTTCAAGAGGATATAGTATCCGAGGTGGTTTAAAATACAAATCCGTGATCCACAATAGAAAAAGGAGAAAGTGTGGAATCCAATGAGCCCTTTTACCTAAGTTACGGTCAGAGCAAAAAAAGATACGTCCTGCACTGCACTCTAGTCCTTCACTCTCACGTTCCTCATCCACGAATCTTTCATCCTGGCTCAAATTAATGGGGTAATCGTCGCTTTCTCGGTCCGAATCGCTCTCGCTGATGGTGTAAACAATGGGGAAATGTTAGGAGCCTTTCAACCTGTGACGTCACGCTACTTCCGGTACAGGCAAGGCTTTTTTTATCAGCGACCAAAAGTTGCAACTTTATTGTCGATGTTCTCTACTAAATCCTTTCAGCAAAAATATGGCAATATCGCGAAATGATCAAGTATGACACATAGAATGGATCTGCTATCCCCGTTTTTAAATAGAAAGTGGCTTTCAGAAAACTGAAAGCCACTACTAGCGACCACGCAGTCTGATAATTTATATATCAATGATGAAATCTTAACATTGCAACACATGCCAATACGGCCGGGTTAACTTATAAAGTGACATTTTAAATCTCCTGGGAAATATCCGGCTGAAACGTCGCGGTATGATGACGTATGCGCGTGACGTAGTCAGTTTAACGGAAGTTATGGTACCCCGTAGAATCCTATACAAAAAGCTCTGTTTTCATTTCCTAATTCCACAGTATTCTGGACATCTTTTGCAATTTGTTTAATGAACAATGAAGGCTGCAAAGAAGACAGTTGTAGGTGGGATCGGTGTATTAGCAGCGGACTACAGCAACACAACCAGGAGGACTTTGTTGGAGAGCAGACGCGCTAGCCGTGACCTCACCTTGACTTCCTTCGTCTCCGGGCCGCCAAACGCATCGGGTGAAGTCCTTCGTCCTTCCGTTGATCGCTGGAACGCAGGTGAGCACGGGTGTTGATGAGCATATGAAGGCTGGCTGGCGTAGGTGGAGAGCTAATGTTTTTAGCATAGCTCTGTAAGGTCCGGTTGCTAAGTTAGCTTCAATGGTGTCGTTAGCACAGCATTGTTAACCTTCGCCAGTCTGGAAAGCATTAACCGTGTAGTTACATGTCCACGGTTTAATAGTATTGTTGATTTTCTATCTATCCTTCCAGTCAGGGGTTTATTTTTTTTGTTTCTATATGCAGTTAAAGCACGATGCTATCACGTTAGCTCGTAACTAAAGCATTTCGCCGATGTATTGTCGTGGAGATAAAAGGCACTGAATGTCCATTTCGCGTTCTCGACTCTCATTTTCAAGAGGATATAGTATCCGAGGTGGTTTAAAATACAAATCTGTGATCCACAATAGAAAAAGGAGAGAGTGTGGAATCCAATGAGTCAGCTTGTACCTAAGTTACGGTCAGAGCGAAAAAAGATATGTATTTCACTGCATTCTAGTCCGTCACTCTAACGTTCCTCGTCCACGAATCTTTTATCCTCGCTCAAATTAATGGGGTAATGGTCCGAATAGCTCCAGCTGCGTTGAAAACAATAGGAAAATATGAGGGAGTGAACAACTGACAACGTCACGCTACTTCCGGTAGGGGCAAGGTTTTTTTTTAATCAGAGACCAAAAGTTGCGAACTTTATCGACGTTGTTCTCTACTAAATCCTGTCAGCAAAAATATGGCAATATCGCGAAATGATCAAGTATGACACATAGAATGGATCTGTTATTCCCGTTTAAATACAAAAATTTCATTTCAGTAGGCCTTTAACTTCAAGCTCATATGTGAGTCAAGGCAGGTGGCTAAATACTTTTGGCAATATAGTGTATATATAATTACTTTACATGCAGTCGGCTTTCGGCCCTCGAGCAAATTGTTTAAGCCCAATGTGGCCCCCGAGTCAAAAAGTTTGTACACCCGTGATTTATATCGTCTATATCGTGACCAACCAAGCAGTGTACTTTGTGTAGAGACTTAAAACCATTCCAATACTTTCTGTGTTCATTCTTTTTAAAGTACTTGTGATGACCAATGGGAGTAGCGCTTTAACTAAAGTGAAAACTTCCAAGCTCATCCTCTCATGTACTTCTCTTCTGTCGCTCACATGGCTTCCCTGCAGGGGACAGGCCCTCTCCGGGGAACACTCATTATGTGACTTCAAGATACTCAACGGTGCCTCGGTCACATTCTCTTCTTTCTTCTGCGCATTTTAAGGAGAAATACCAGAGGTTTTAATGAAAAAGCCCTGGGGTCACATCTTTTCTCGGCTTCACGAGGCCTCCCGATGACTGAACGCTCCCAGATCAAGTCTTTGAACTGCACTTGCTCATCATGGCCAACGCACTGAACATCGTCCCCACTCTGCATTGTGTGTGCTGCATCAAATGTAATCTACAGACTTTACAACCTGCCAGGAATAAACTACCTTTGCTGAAAGTTCACAGGAAGTTCAGAACTTCCTCTACTCTGTCGAGAGCGATGCTACAATATTTACCTGAACTGCTGTGCGCCAGAAAGGACTGACAGGACAAACAGAGGCTATTACTCACTAAAATATACAAGTCTTGGTCTAGGAATGAAACCGCCATCTCTATATCTGCTGTAATTCAGGGTTCTTTGATAATTCCCAAGCCAACGACCCCCATACTGATGGAGAGACTGAATAGGGACCCCCTTTTATATCTTGTACGCCACAGGTGTGAAACTCCAGGCCTGGGGGCAAGTTCTGGCCCACCACATTCTTTTATTTGGCACGCAAAAGCCGAGAAGTAATATGCGTCAATAAAGTATTTCAATCAATCAATGTTTACTTATACAGCCCTAAAATCACGAGTGTCTCAAAGGGCTGCACAAGCCACAACGACATCCTCAGATCAGATCCCACATCAGGGCAAGGTGTCATTCAAGGAGAAACCTTGGAGGGGACTGTAGATGTGGGGACCACCCCCCAATAGTGTGAGAGTCCAGTCCATAGTGGATCCAACATAATATTGTGAGAGTCCAGTCCGTAGTGGATCTAACATAATAGTGTGAGAGTCCAGTCCATAGTGGATCTAACATAATATTGTGAGAGTCCAGTCCATAGTGGATCTAACATAATAGTGTGAGAGTCCAGTCCATAGTGGATCTAACATAATATTGTGAGAGTCCAGTCCGTAGTGGATCTAACATAATAGTGTGAGAGTCCAGTCCATAGTGGATCTAACATAATATTGTGAGAGTCCAGTCCATAGTGGATTTAACATAATAGTGTGAGAGTCCAGTCCATAGTGGATCTAACATAATAGTGTGAGAGTCTAGTCCATAGTGGATCTAACATAATACTGTGAGAGTCCAGTCCATAGTGGATCTAACATAATATTGTGAGAGTCCAGTCCATAGTGGATCTAACATAATAGTGTGAGAGTCCAGTCCATAGTGGATCTAACAAAATAGTGTGAGAGTCCAGTCCATAGTGGATCTAACATAATAGTGTGAGAGTCCAGTCCATAGTGGATCTAACATAATAGTGTGAGAGTCCAGTCCATAGTGGATCTAACATAATAGTGTGAGAGTCCAGTCCATAGTGGATCTAACATAATAGTGTGAGAGTCCAGCCCATAGTGGATCTAACATAATGGTGAGAGTCCAGTCCATAGTGGATCTAACATAACAGTGTGAGAGTCCAGTCCATAGTGGATCTAACATAATATTGTGAGAGTCCAGTCCATAGTGGATCTAACATAATAGTGTGAGAGTCCAGTCCATAGTGGATCTAACATAATACTGTGAGAGTCCAGTCCATAGTGGATCTAACATAATAGTGTGAGAGTCCAGTCCATAGTGGATCTAACATAATAGTGTGAGAGTCCAGTCCATAGTGGATCTAACATAATAGTGTGAGAGTCCAGTCCATAGTGGATCTAACATAATAGTGTGAGAGTCCAGTCCATAGTGGATCTAACATAATAGTGTGAGAGTCCAGTCCATAGTGGATCTAACATAATAGTGTGAGAGTCCAGTCCATAGTGGATCTAACATAATAGTGAAAGTCCAGTCCATAGTGGATCTAACATAATAGTGAGAGTCCAGTCCATAGTGGATCTAACATAATAGTGAGAGTCCAGTCCATAGTGGATCTAACATAATAGTGAGAGAGTCCAGTCCATAGTGGATCTAACATAATAGTGTGAGAGTCCAGTCCAGTGCATTGTCAGTTTTTTACTGTAAAATCTACAGTTGTTGTTTTTACAGTGTATTACTTAAAATGGAAAAATGGAAACAGTTTTTTTATGGTAAAATTTTGGTGACTGAGCTGGCAAGCTTCTTTTTTTTTTTTACAGTAAAATCTACAATTGTTGGTTTTATAGTATAATTCTGTAAATGGAGCATTTAAACCTGTTTTTTACGGTTATTTTTTTACCATAAAATCTGACATTGCACTGTAAATTTTCCGGGCAAAATTCTGGCAACTGAGCTGACAGGTTGTTTTTTTACTGTAAAATCTTAATTATATTCTTCTTATTTTTTCTTTTTTTTTTACAGTGAATTAAAAAAAAATCCAATGCTGAGGCAATTTTCATGAGGCAAATCCTTATACATTTATATTATCTACGGCAGGGGTCACCAACGCGGTGCCCGCGGGCACCAGGTAGCCCGTAAGGACCAGATGAGTAGCCCACTGGCCTGTTCTAAAAATAGCTCAAATAGCAGCACTTACCAGTGAGCTGCCTCTATTTTTTAAATTGTATTTATTTACTAGCAAGCTGGTCTCGCTTTGCCCGACATTTTTAATTCTAAGAGAGACAAAACTCAAGTAGAATTTGAAAATCCAAGAAAATATTTAAAGACTTGGTCTTCACTTGTTTAAATAAATTCATGAATTTTTTTACTTTGCTTCTTATAACTTCCAGAAAGACAATTTTAGAGAAAAAATACAACCTTAAAAATGATTTTAGGATTTTTAAACACATATATCTTTTTACCTTTTAAATTCCTTCCTCTTCTTTCCTGACAATTTAAATCAATGTTCAAGTAAATGTATTTTTTTTATTGTAAATAATAATAAATAAATGTTAATTTAATTCTTCATTTTAGCTTCTGTTTTTTCGATGAAGAATATTTGTGAAATATTTCTTCAAACTTATTATGATTAAAATTCAAAAAAATTATTCTGGCAAATCTAGAAAATTTGTAGAATCAAATTTAAATCTTATTTCAAAGTCTTTTGAGTTTCTTTTAAAATTTTTGTTCTGGAAAATCTAGAATAAACAATTATTTGTCTTTATTAGAAATATAGCTTGGTCCAATTTGTTATATATTCTAACAAAGTGCAGATTGGATTTTAACCTATTTAAAACATGTCATCAAAATTCTAAAATTAATCTTAATCAAGAAAAATTACTAATGATGTTCCATAAATTCTTTTTTTAATTTTTTCAAAAAGATTCGAATTAGCTAGTTTTTCTCTTCTTTTTTTCGGTTGAATTTTGAATTTTAAAGAGTCAAAATTGAAGATAAACTATGTTTCAAAATTTAACTGTCATTTTTTTTGGTGTTTTCTCCTCTTTTAAACCGTTCAATTAAGTGTAAATATCATTAATTATTAATAATAACATAGAGTTAAAGGTAAATTGAGCAAATTGGCTATGTCTGGCAATTTATTTAAGTGTGTATCAAACTGGTAGCCCTTCGCATTAATCACTACCCAAGAAGTAGCTCTTGCTTTCAAAAAGGTTGGTGACCCCTGATCTACGGTTACAAACATTTCCACGTCAACGTCAGTCTTGTTAGGTCTCATGTTTGGGGCGTACGGCAGGTTTTTGTGCGTTACAGGAGTGCCAAGGCGCATAGAAGGTGGGGTAAGAAGCGGAGTTACGATGTCATCTACTGCACAGAGTTGGAACGACAAGCTGCGTGCACAGGCAGTCCCATCATAATGTGTTTATGCCGCCACAAACTAATGAGTGCATGGGAGACACTGCTGTTACTTCCCGACTGAAAACACACGCAACGTTTCAATGATGAGTTACAACTTTCATAACAATTTTTTTTCAAAAGAGCGACGCTGAATGTGGGCGCTTTCCCAGGAAGCAGGATTTCTTTAATGAGCCGTCATCATGCTATGTGCTCATTTAACCGCAAACCTTGCACAAGACGAAAGGAAACACCCCAAGGCAGCTCTTCATATGTCACGGTGGGCAGGGAGAGGCCGCATCATCCTGCAACTTGTGTTTACAGAAGAGCTTTCAGGGGAGACAATGCAGCGCTGAACATTCTGTGCCTCCTCCAGTGCAAATGTTGCGCAGGGAGGAAAGGGGCGGGAAAAAAAAAAAGGTAGCACAAAAGCAAAGCCCGGCCTTAAAAGACTGATTATATTTCCACAGGGAAGAGCGGGGACGGGGGTTAGGTGGGTACACATTGGCCTTTGTGAGCGCACTGAGCTATGGCCCTGGTGTAAATGGGGATAAATGTATAAAAAAAAAGAGCTTTGTGAATTCCACAGGTAAGCTATCACTGGCAGCCGGGCCAGCCCAAACAGGCAGAACAGGGCGGGGCTTTTGCAGCCAGAGGCCTTGGACGTCTTCACTGGCTTTAAGTGCCGGGGTTTGGACTTTCACTGCGCCTCAAACACAGCATTGGCCGCCGGCGCTTTTGGCAAAGTGGAAACCGTGGCGGGATTAAAAACGCACATCAAGACTAAGGTTCAACCAGTCCGGTCGCCCTAAGTCTGCTGGGGTCAAGGGGGGGGGTTTCTTAGTCGTAATCCTTTGGCGGCACCTGGAGGGACGCAGCGGTACTCCGTTGCAGTACACTTCTCCACCACTTGTGGCAGTAATGACGATATCAAACAATAGGGGTGTAACGGCACTAGGGCTGCAACAACAAATCGATTAAATCGATTATTAAAATAGTTGCCGATTAATTTAGTCATCGATTCGTTGGATCTATGCTATGCGCATGCGCAGAGTTTTTTTTGTTTTTTTTCAAATATATATATATATATATATTTTTAATAAACCTTTATTTATAAACTGCAACATGTACAAACAGCTGAGAAACAATAATCAAAATAAGTATGGTGCCAGTATGCTGTTTTTTTTCATTAAAATACTGGATAGGATAGAAATGTAGTTTGTCTCTTTTATCCGATTATTATTCGATTAATCGAAGTAATAATCGACAGATTAATCGATTATCAAATTAATCGTTAGTTGCAGCCCTAAACGGCACACAAAAATTTTGGTTCGGTACGTACCTCGGTTTAGAGGTCACGGTTCGGTTCATTTTCGGTACAGTAAGAAAACAACAAAATATACATTTGTGGGTTATTTATTGACCAAATTTGCAAAATCTTCCACCAAAAATATTTTTCTTAGTGTAATATTTGATGTGAAGTAATAGGAACCTTGAATAGGTCAATAATTCATAATAACATTGACTTTGATTCAATATTATGTTTTGAGCAATGACAGTTTGAAAGAAAAAAAACAGCTTTGTTTTATTAGTCAACATTGCAACTTTTTCTAAATTACATTTAACCTTTAAGCTTTTTTATTTCACTTTTGTTATGTTTTTGTTTATTTTAATAGTATTTTTAGAATGAAGGCCCACGGCACATTCTACTGAATTAAAAAAAAAAATTTAAACGGGGATAGCAGATCCATTCTATGTGTCATACTTGATCATTTCGCGATATTGCCATATTTTTGCTGAAAGGATTTAGTAGAGAACATCGACGATAAAGTTGCAACTTTTGGTTGCTGATAAAAAAAAAGTCTTGCCTGTACCGGAAGTAGCGTGACGTCAACGGTTGAAAGGCTCCTCACATTTCCCCATTGTTTTCAACGCAGCTAGAGCGATTCGGACCGAGAAAGCGACGATTACCCCATTAATTTGAGCGAGGATGAAAGCTTTGTGGATGAGAAACGTTAGAGTGAAGGACTGGAGTGCAGTGCAGGACGTATCTTTTTTCGCTCTGACCGTAACTTAGGTACAAGCTGGGTCATTGGATTCCACACTCTCTCCTTTTTCTATTGTGGATCACGGATTTGTATTTCAAACCACCTCGGATACTATATCCTCTTGAAAATGAGAGTCGAGAACGCCAAATGGACATTCACAGTGACTTTTATCTCCACGACAATACATCGGCAAAACACTTTAGCTACAGAGCTAACGTGATAGTATCGTGCTTAACTGCATATAGAAACAAAATAAATAAACCCCTGACTGGAAGGATAGATAGAAAATCAACAATACTATTAAACCATGGACATGTAAATACACAGTTAATGCTGTCCAGCCTGGCGAAGCTTAACAATGCTGTTGCTAACGACGCCATTGAAGCTAACTTAGCAACCGGACCTCACAGAGCTATGTTAAAAACATTAGCTATCCACCTACGCCAGCCAACTCTCATCTACTCATCAACACCCGTGCTCACCTGCGTTCCAGCGATCGGCGGAAGGACTTCACCCGATCACAGATGCGGTCGGCAGCCCAGAGAGGGAGGAAATTAAGGTGAGGTCGGCGGCTAGCGCGTCTGCTATCCATCTCAAAGTCCTCCTGGTTGTGTTGCTGTAGTCCGCCGCTAATACACCGATCCCACCTACAACTTTCTTCTTTGCAGTCTTCATTGTTCATTAAACAAATTGCAAAAGATTCACCAACACAGATGTCCAGAATACTGTGGAATTTTAAGATGAAAACAGAGTTTTTTGTATAGGATTCAATGTGTCCGCATATTTCAACCATTGACGTCACGCGCATACGTCATCATACATAGACATTTTCAACCGGAAGTTTAGCGGGAAATTTAAAATTGCACTTTATAAGTTAACCCGGCCGTATTGGCATGTGTTGCAATGTTAAGATTTCATCATTGATATATAAACTATCAGACTGCGTGGTCGCTAGTAGTGGCTTTCAGTAGGCCTTTAAAACATTAGCTGTGGGCCGCAAATGGCCTCCGGGGCACACTTTTGACACCCCTGCTATAGATAATAAAAAATTAAATGTGATAAATCTATGGATAAAAAGCAGAGCCTGGCGACGCATGCGCGTTTATCATAACTCTCTCACTCTCTCTGTCTCTGCCCCTCCCTCACCAATGCTGCTGCGCACACAATTTGTTTTGTTTTTAACCCCTTCTCAACCCTTAACGTACATTGAAAATACACGCAACCCTAACTCAAAATGCCGGACATTTGAGGCATTTAAGAAACTCCGCCCTGACAGCCCCGCAAAAGAGGACATGTCCGGTGAAAAGAGGACGTATGGTCAGTCTATCCTAGCCCGTTAGCTGCTAGCATGCCGTGTGTTTCCACACGGACATATTAAGTAGCGTACTACTTAATATGTCCCTGTGGAAACCCGTTCGGTACACCTCTGAACCGAACCGGAACCCCCGTACCGAAACGGTTCAATACAAATACACGTACGGTTACACCCCTAACAAACAAACAGAAGAAGTCAAGCGCTAAAGTCAAAGAGAAGTTTCTGAAGCGCAAAAATTATGACTTACATTTGCGCGTCCATTTTATTGACAGTTTAGTTCATAAACATTATTACCCCGTTCTCAGCACATTCTACAGAGGCACTATAGAGAGCCTACGGACCAACTGTCTGGACTGGAGTCTGCAGTGCCTCAGACTGGAAGTCTCTGCAGAGAGTGCTGAGGACTAGAGATGTCTGATACCGATATTATCGGCCGATAAATGCTGTAATATCGGAAATTATCGGTATCGGTTTCAAAATTATCAGTATCGGTTTCAAAAAGTAACATTTATGACTTTTTAAAACGCTGCTGTGTACACGGACGTAGGGAGAAGTACAGAGCGCCAATAAACCTTAAAGGCACTGCCTTTGCGTGCCGGCCCAGTCACATAATATCTACGGCTTATCACACACACACAAGTGAATGCAAGGCATACTTGGTCAACAGCCATACAGGTCACACTGAGGGTAGCCGTATAAACAACTTTAACACTGTTACAAATATGCGCCACACTGTGAACCCACACCAAACAAGAATGACAAACACATTTCGGGAGAACATCCGCACCGTAACACAACATAAACACAACAGAACAAATACCCAGAACCCCCTGCAGCACTAACTCTTCCGGGACGCTACAATATACACCCCCCGCTACCCCCAAAAAGCCATTATCGGACATCTCTAGTTGACACTGTCACCTGATTGGCTGCTAGCGTGTCACTCCCACTGATCAGCGATCACTTCCTGCGTTGCTAGGGTTACCAGAGAGCGAGTGTCTTTGTTCATGCAACCAACCTTGCTTCCATACTTCCACTTTCTTCATACGAAGAAAAAAACTGATTCAATGTTTTATCGAACGCATTTCTTTACTAATATAGATGACATGTCTCTCGCGATACATATTGATATAGCGTATTTCCTTGAATAGCCGCAGGGGCGCTAATTAATTTAAAACCTCTTCTCACTCCTGCGCTTACCAAAAGCATGCGGGATGGGCAAGCATGCGCTAATTATTTTAAAACCTCTTCTCACTCCGGCGCTTACCTTATCATGAAAAGCCCATTTAATAAAAAAAAACGTTATTAGGGTCTTACCTTTACTTATAAATGATGTCCATCTGCAGCTGCTTCTGATCAAAGGCAGTCTTCCTTATCTTTCTTCAGTTTTAAAAGTCTCTGGAGATATTCCTTTAATTATTACCTCCTGCTTTGATTGAAAGTCCAGTTTAGAAAACGGTTTTATTTTAGATATGTAATCCTCCATGGTAAAAGTGCAAGCAAACGATCGCGGCTCACGCATGCTGCTTGTTGTCTTCTTCTGCAGTACCGGTCTTCTGCAGTACTGGTAGTCGCAAGAAGGATCACTTGCACCCTCTACCACCAGGAGGCGGGAGTCATTTAATGACTCATATTTGACCCGGCGGAAGTGCCAAGCATGCGCTAATTATTTTGCGAAATGAGTTTTACCCGGCTGTAATTCTAGGCAGGCGAATACTATATTCCCTGCGGCAAGTCAAGGAAATACGGTAGTTTTATCGCCCGAGGTTTTCCACTTTTGACCTAAAATGGAGCTTTTGAAAGCGTTGGTGCCTTGAGCCACTGATGTACATTTGTCTCAAAGCGACAAGACTCCCAACACCTGGAGGAGGAAGGTGAGGACATCCACCCTTGACTGACCTGCCCCGTGGCGCTCCACTTAATCCTGGGTGTGTGCACACACATGCCAAAAGAGGAACACTGTATTGGGAGATTCGGGACGAGCGATGAAAAAAAAATTCCTCCTGTGCGCACTGAGTAAGTCAACACGCAAGATAAATATCGCGCTGAGCTCCAGCTGTCATGGCAAGTGTTCCACATTACAAACAAATGTTGCTCAACACCGCCTGCAGGTCTGTCGGGCACACATAGGTGCACGCGTCCCCCGTGGGGTGGCGTCCAGGAACAACACGCTGTCACTCGGGGAGGTGTTCTGATAAAACTGACAAGTCATGGCGGCTTTAAGATGGTCAGAAAGCTCACAAAACTACTGAGAACGCTTCTCCAGGTGACTTTGGATCAGCACACTGTAGGGTTGTGCGGTATACCGGTACTAGTATAATACCACGATCATATTCGGTACTATACCGCCTCTAAAAAGTACCGGTCCCCGCCCCCTTTTTTTATAACGGGCATGACGACGCGTCGTCACGTCATGACATTGCTAGTTGTACAAGCAGAGGAGCATGTTCGGCAGAGCACACACACAGAGTACTTACAAACCCCGTTTCCATATGAGTTGGGAAATTGTGTTAGATGTAAATATAAACAGAATACAATGATTTGCAAATCCTTTTCAACCCATATTCAGTTGAATATGCTACAAAGACAACATATTTGATGTTCAAACTGATAAAAAACTTTTTTTTGTTGCAAATAATCATTAACTTTAGAATTTGATGGCAGCAACACGTGACAAAGAAGTTGGGAAAGGTGGCAATAAATACTGATAAAGTTGAGGAATGCTCATCAAACATTTATTTGGAACATCCCACAGGTGAACAGGCAAATTGGGAACAGGTGGGTGCCATGATTGGGTATAAAAGTAGATTCCATGAAATGCTCAGTCATTCACAAACAAGGATGGGGCGAGGGTCACCACTTTGTCAACAAATGCCTGAGCAAATTGTTGAACGGTTTAAGAAAAACCTTTCTCAAGCAGCTATTGCAAGGAATTTAGGGATTTCCCCATCTACGCTCCGTAATATCATCAAAGGGTTCAGAGAATCTGGAGAAATCACTGCACGTAAGCAGCTAAGCCCGTGACTTTCCATCCCTCAGGCTGTACTGCATCAACAATCGGCATCAGTGTGTAAAGGATATCACCACATGGGCTCAGGAACACTTCAGAAACCCACTGTCAGTAACTACAGTTGGTCGCTACATCTGTAAGTGCAAGTTAAAACTCTCCTATGCAAGGCGAAAACCCGTTTATCAACAACACCCAGGAACGCCGTCGGCTTCGCTGGGCCTGAGCTCATCTAAGATGGACTGATACAAAGTGGAAATGGAATAGCTAAACATGCTTCACTACACACCGTAGGAGGATACAATAGCTCAGCGTCACAATGTAAACAAATGCCATGGGTGGATCTACACCTGACATCCACTGTAATGATACCAAGTACAGGAGCGTATCTAGTCAATATTACTATGATTACATCCATCCATCCATCCATTTTCTACCGCTTGTCCCTTTTGGGGTTGCGGGGGGTGATGGAGCATATCTCAGCTGCATTCAGGCGGAAGGCGGGGCACACCCTGGACAAGTCGCCACCTCATCACAGGGCCAACAAAGATAGACAGACAACATTCACACTCGCATTCACATACTAGGGACCATTTAGTGTTGCCAATCAACGTATCCCCAGGTGCATGTTTTTGGAGGTGGGAGGGGCCTATCCCCAGGTGCATGTCTTTGGAGGTGGGAGGAAGCCGGAGTACCCGGAGGGAACACGCAGTCATGGGGAGAACATGCAAACTCCACACAGAAAGATCGATATTTGTTAAAGTCCCCAAAATCTTTTTTCCTTTTTTTAAAATTCATATTATGTTTATAAAGTCAGTAAATACGTCCCTGGACACATGAGGACTTTGAATATGACCAATGTATGATCCTGTAACTACTTGGTATCACATCGATACCTAAATGTGTGGTATCATCCAAAACTAATGTAAAGTATCAAAGAAGAGAAGAATAAGTGATTGTTACATTTGAACAGAAGTGTAGATAGAACATGTTAAAAGAGAAAATAAGCAGATATTAACAGTAAATGAACAACTAGATTAATTAAAGCTGCAAGCAGCATTGGTCGGGTCCGCCTTCTGGCAGGTGCTAGTCCTAGGTGTCCAATACTTTTGTCCAGTGGTAGTCCTGAGTGAGACCTACATAGAGGTTTTTGTTTCGTGTCTCTACGATATTGGTACTGGGAGTTAGAGGAAGTTGTGTCTGAGTTCACATTGTCATTATAGGCTATTGTGTGTATTGAGGCCAAAGAAGGTCTAATCGCAGTTTCGTTGTCATTTTTGGCACCGTAGCAACTTTAGTGCTGCGGGTCTTTGAAGGCGCGTAAAATCAAAACGGTAGCACTAATCACCACTCTTTCGTCAACTTTTAATCAGAAGGGTTCAATCTCTCTCCTGTAGCAGTTTGAAGCCGAAACGACAAACGCACTCAGAGGAGATAATGTTTGATGTTTGGTGACCGGTTGTAACAAAAATGATGGTTTGAAGGAGAAATAGCAAACTTCCTGTTGATTTTTGCTGAAGGATGTCAATCTATGAAATGTAGGTCCAGGCAAGACCTACATAGAGGTATTTTTTTCATGTCTCTACGACGTTCCTACCGGAAGTTACAAGCAGTTTTGTCAGATTTTTCCTCTGAGGAGCATTTTTTTCTCTTTTTTTCCCAAAAATTATGTAGAGCACAATTTTGATTTTTGGGATTCGGTTTTTTTTTTAGATCGCAGTTTCCCGCAGTCCCGATGTGTGTGCGAATTTTGGTGAGTTTTGAAGTATTTTAAGGGGGTCAAATTACAGCTCAAAAATAAAAAATGAGTGTTTTTAGTCATTTTTTGTCTTGAAGGGGAAATTGCCAACTTCCTGTTGGTTTTCGCCCGAAGAAGTAAAATTATGAATTGTAGGTCTAACTGAGACCTACATACAGGTTTTTGTTTCATGTCTCTACGACCTTCCTAGTGGGAGTTAGAGGCAGTTTTCTACCTAGGGGGCGCTAGAGTGCAATTGGGATTTTTTGGGTTTGGTTTTTTGACTAAAGTCTGCTGGCACACTTTTTGGATGTGTGTAAAAAATTTGGTGAGTTTTGAAGCATGTTAAGGGGGGCGTAGTAGTGCGCAAAGCTGCGGAAGAAGAAACAAAGAATAATTAAAGCTGCAAGCAGCATTGGTCGGGTCCGCCTTCTGGCAGGTGCTAGTCCTAGGTGTCCAATACTTTAGTCCAGTGGTAGTCCTGAGTGAGACCTACATAGAGGTTTTTGTTTCGTGTCTCTACGATATGCGTACTGGGAGTTAGAGGAAGTTGTGTCTGAGTTCACATTGTCATTATAGGGTATTGTGTGTATTGAGGCCAAAGAAGGTCTAATTGCAGTTTCGTTGTCATTTTTGGCACCGTAGCAGCATCAGTGCTGCGGGTCTTTGAAGGCGCGTAAAATCAAAACGGTAGCACTAATCACCACACTTTCGTCAACTTTTAATCAGAAGGGTTCAATCTCTCTCCTGTAGCAGTTTGAAGCCGAAACGACAAACGCGCTCAGAGGAGATAATGTTTGATGTTTGGTGACCGTTTGGTACAAAAATGTTGTTTTGAAATGGAGATAACAAACTTCCTGTTGATTTTTGCTGAAGGGTGTCAATGTATGAAATGTAGGTCTAGGCAAGACCTACATAGAGGTATTTGTTTCATGTCTCTACGACGTTCCTACCGGAAGTTACAAGCAGTTTTGTCAGAGTTTTCCTCTGAGGAGCAGTTTTTTGTCTTTTTTTTTCAAAAATTATGTAGAGCACAATTTTGAGTTTTGGGATTCGGTTTTTTTTTTAGATCACAGTTTCCACCAGTCCCAATGTGTGTGAGAAGTTTGGTGAGTTTTGAAGTATTTTAAGGGGGTCAAATTAGAGGTCAAAAATCAAAAATGAGTGTTTTTAGTCATTTTTTGTCTTGAAGGGGAAATTGCCAACTTCCTGTTGGTTTTCGCCCGAAGAAGTGAAATTATGAGTTGTAGGTCTAACTGAGACCTACATACAGGTTTTTGTTTCATGTCTCTACGACCTTCCTAGTGTGAGTTAGAGGCATTTTTCTTCCTAGGGGGCGCTAGAGAGCAATGTTGATTTTTGGTATTTTTTTTTACCACTAAAGTGTGCTGTACCCGGGGTTTAATGTGTATGTCAAATTTGGTGAGTTTTGAAGCATGTTAAGGGGGGCGTAGTAGTGCGCAAAGCTGCGGAATAATAATAAAGAATAATAATAATAATAATAAAACCTTACAATTTCAATAGGGTCCTTTCGTCCCATTGCAAAAGGACTCCCTTTGGGATTCCTTTTGAAAAGGTCCTGTGCGGACCCTAATAAAACATTACAATTTCAATAGGGTCCTTTCGTCCCATTGCAAAAGGACTCCCTTTGGGATTCCTTTTGAAAAGGTCCTGTGCGGACCCTAATAATAATAAAACCTTACAATTTCAATAGGGTCCTTTCGTCCCATTGCAAAAGGACTCCCTTTGGGATTCCTTTTGAAAAGGTCCTGTGCGGACCCTAATAATAACTTGCCTTGACCTTAAAACATTAAAATACGAGGCCTGCATATATAAATGTCCACTGCAGGGGCTCTAAGGGGGATATTTGATTAGTTTTCTTTAAAGGATCATTCCATTGCATCCAAGATCAAAACAACTCCATCATTTGTGTTAAAATGGCAGTAATTGTAAAGACATTACAAATCTATCAAGTGTTGCATATTTTACCTGTCATGATCAGCACAGCAGGACGTTTAGCTGAGCAACAGTGGCCTCTGCTGGCCGCATTGTAACATTGCTGTCATTGACTAAAACCAGTGGTGTCCAAAGTGTTGCCCTGGGGCCTCTTGCAGCCCACAGCTAATGTTTAGAGGCCCACACATTCTAAAAAAAAATACTGTTATAAAAAGAATAACATACAAAAGTGGAAAAAAAGAGGAAATAGGTTGAATGTAATGAGAAAAAGCACAAAGAAACCATTTAGGTTTTTTTTTCTTCTTTTTTTTAAACTGGCATTGCTCCAAATAAAAAAATCTATGTTATGAATTATTGACCTATTCAAGGCTTCAATTACGTCACATCAAATATTCCAATTTGAAATATTTTCGGGCCAAAATATTGCATATTTTGTGTTTGCCATTAAAAAAAAAAGTTCGATTTGACAAAGAAATAATAAAACATCAGTGACGTGCGGTGAGGTTCATGGCTGGTGAGGCACTGACTTCATCACAGTCAGATTTACAAACATATGAACCCTAAAGAGTATCTTATTCACCATTTGATTGGCAGCCATACTTGCCAACCTTGAGACCTTCAATATCGGGAGGTGGGGGGTGGGGGCGTGGTTATTTACAGCTAGAATTCACCAACTCGAGTATTTCATATATATATATATATATATATATATATATATATATATATATATATATATATATATATATATATATATATATATATATATATATATATATATACATGTATATATATATATATATATATATATATATATATATATATATATATATATATATATATATATATATATGAAATACTTGACTTTCAGTGAATTCTAGCTATATATATATATATATATATATATATATATATATATATATATATATATATATATATATATATATATATATATATATATATATATATATATATATATATATATATATATATATATACATATATTTATTTTATTTACATAGAAAAAAAAAAAATACTTGAATTTCAGTGTTCCGGTGGCTAGCCATTAGATGGCAGTATTGTCCTGTTTAACTTCTCCGTTCATGATGAGTCTATCATTTCGGCCGCCATGTCTGTAATTTCCTCGTTCTTCTGCTTCGTCTCCTTGTTGTGTGCGCAGTTGTGCACTCTATAAAAGCCCTAGATGTTATGACGTCATTGGGCAGGCAAGCTGTTTATATTCTGGGAAAGCGAACGTGAGAACAGGCTGTCCCCACTCAAGTCTCAGGTCCGCATTGAGCTGGAGGGGGGCGTGGCCTCCAGCTCCGGCTGAATAACGGGAGTTTGTCGGGAGAAAATCTCTGCCGGGAGGTTGTCGGGAGAGGCGCTGAATACTGGGATTCTCCCGCTAAAAATGGGAGGGTCGGCAAGTATGTTGGCAGAAGTTAACGGGTTATGTTTAAAATCTCATACCAGCATTCTTCCCTGCTTGGCACTCAGCTTTAAGGGTTGGAATTGGGGGTTAAATTACCAAAAATTATTCCCGGGCGCGCCGCCGCTGCTGCCCGCTGCTGCTGCCCGCTGCTGCTGCCCGCTGCTGCCCTCACCTCCCAGGGGGTGATCAAGGGGATGGGTCAAATGCAGAGGACAAATTTCACCACACCTAGTGTGTGTGTGACAATCATTGGTACTTTAACTTAACTTTAACTTTACACATACAAACTGTAGCACACAAAAAAGCACATTTAATAAAAAAAACTTTATTATGGTCTTACCTTTACTTATAAATGAAGTTCATGCGCCGCTCCTTCTGAACAATAACATCGATAACTTGTTTATAGGAGTCTTCCTTATCTTACCTTATCAGTTTTAAAAGTCTCTCTGTCTCGATGGAGATCTTCCTTTAATTATTACCTCCTGCATCGATTGAAAGTCCAGTTTAGAAAACTGTTTTATTTTAGATATGTAATCCTCCATGTTAAAAGTCCAGGCGAGAGGAAAAAAATAAACGATCGCTGCTAACTGTTGCTGCTTGTTGTCACTTCTTCTGCAGCAGAGTAGTCGCAAAAATGATCGCTGGGATCACTACCGCCCTCTACCACCGAGAGGTGGGATTACTGCGAGCCTCAGCCAGTGCGTCTTCGCAGCCGTTTTATGATTGCTCAGCACAAGAAATACGTTACACACATAGTTGTTGACAAAATACACTGTACATTATATACCTCAGCTAACTAAACTATGGAAATGTATAATATAATTCATATAGCAATACGGTCTCACTGCACAGCAGGCCAGCAGTTAGCCGAGTCGCAATCCATGGTGAGGCTCAACTGGCTGCTGATCACCGCAAGTCTCTTCTCAGTATTTGAACGGCAAATGTGAAAATTCTGCGATTTTGAATAAAAATAATCTAAAACTGGTGAAGTTAAATGGAAAATAACTTTATAGTATAATCACTGGATACATATAACAATTTAATTAATTTTTTTTCTTTCCATGATGGCACGTGAGGCCCCGCCTCACCTGCCTCCCCTGACTGCACGTCACTGTAAAACATACAACAACAAAAACTTGGCTACTGCATTATTGTAGATGGTCTGAAAAATAAAGCATTTTTTGACTAAACGCATGTATTTTATTTTTGACGGAAAAACGTACTGCATCCAGTTGCAAATGTTGTTCACTTTAATATTATCTGATCCAGCAACAAGCGGAGCAAGCTATCCATCAATCAGTTAATAAAAATATAGTAATCCAAAAGAGTTTCCCATGCAAATTGTGGAACGAGACTATTATGCATTTATATTCATATATTCACTGTTACACATGGCCCTCTGAGGGCAGCCATAATTGTGATGTGGGCCCAGCTTGACACACCTCATCTAGAGATTCAAGCGTTGAAAGAAAAAAAAATTTCAACACTTTCATGAGTGGGTAACTTTTGAGTCCCCTGATCATTTTAGTGGGATTTTTTTTAAAAACTGTCTTTGGTCAAAAAATTATAATCAATGTTTTTTATGAATTATTGACCTATTTAAGGGTTTAATTACTTCTGATCAAATATTCTACTTTGAACATTTTTGAAGGAAAAATATTGCATATTTTGTGCTTTTGCCATAAAAAATAGGATTTTGACAAAAAGGGCATAAAACAATAATTTTTTTCAAACTGACAAGATAGCTCTGTATTTGATTTAGAGATTTAAGCACTGAATAAAAACACTTTAAAAATAATATATGACATATTTTTTTTAATTTTCATGAGTCAGACCGTTCACGGTCCCCAGGACCAAACTCAAGAGGAACCCCAAAGGTGTTAGGATCCGCTGCTCGGATCACAGTTTGTTTACAGTTTAGTGTCACGTGTGTTTTGTTTCTGTTGCCATGACGGCAGATTTTGCTCACCTGCCTCTGGTTAGCGTTTCGGGACACGCACCTGTTGCCCGAGCGCTAATCAGAGGGCTATTTAGTCTTTGCCCGGGCAGCACTCTGCCTGGCTTCCTAATTTGCTTTCATGCAACAACTAACGACCACCTTGTTTCCTGTTAGCTCTCATGCTATATTATTTTGCTTGCTAGCTCCCATGCTAGTCGTTTTTGTTTTTTTTCTGTCTGATTTATTTGTGGAAATAAATCATTTTCCTACCTGCAAGCTGTGTCCGAGCCGTCTGCATCATTGGGAGAACACCACCGCACCTCGATGCGACCAGGTCGTTACAGTAGGAAGCCAGCAAGAAGAAGTTCTCTCGCAGCGAGCATGTCGGAGGAGATGGACGAAGGTGCGTGGATGGTGTTGCGAGCGATGGAGGCGGAGACTCTCCGCTATTCCCCTTCGGAGCGCCAGGACCTGATATGGGGTCCTAACGGAAGGTTGGTCCCAATCCACTCCGTTTGGCCCGAGGACATCGCCACACCTCCGCACCACCGGACGCGTCAGCGAAGACGGAAGCCACCCAAGAGGTCTTCACTTCGCCGCCAAGACGCGCCACTCCCTCAAACTCCTCCACCGGTACACAGCAAGCTACATTCAGCCCAAGATTTCCCTCTTCAAAGGTCTGTTAATCCCATCAACTACCTTACCGAAGACTGTTATGACTGGCCTGTCAATCACTGGGACTGCAGCTATGACGTCATTCCGTCGGCACCCCCTGATGACACGCCGCTTGATGACGTTGTCCCGTCCATTTTGGATGACGTCATAGACAAAGACTTTTTTAGACATTATGTCAATTCTTCCTGCCAGCCATTTTCAAGTGACTTTAATTCTGCAATAAATCATTATCAGGACATTTTTTTAAGGACTAAGTCTAGTCAGTCCCAGTCTCAAGTGTGGGGTGACAATAGACAGTTTGGACAATTTAGAGGAGAGGATTCAGCCCTCCCCCTGACCACCCTCCACCCACCCTTGAAGACGGTTCCAGTCCGCAAGGAGCGCGTCTGGGATCCGCTTTTTGAGGGGGGGGCTAGTACTGGGAGCTGTGCGAGTGGGGTGGCACAACGGCGTGCTAAGCCGCAACCTCCTGCTCGGCCACCGCCACCAGTCCGACGGCCTGCTAAGCCGCAACCGCCAGCTAGGCCACCTGCACCTAAGCTAGCGCCAAGGCTAAGGCTAGCACCAGCTCCACCACAGGTTCCAATACCTGCACCTCGGCTGGTTCCCACACCAGTACCAGCACCTCGCCTGGTTCCCACACCAGTACCTGCACCACGACTGGTCCCCGCACCAGTACCTGCACCACGACTGGTCCCCGCACCAGTACCTGCACCACGACTGGTCCCCGCACCAGTACCTGCACCACGACTGGTCCCCGCACCAGTACCTGCACCACGACTGGTCCCCGCACCAGTACCTGCACCACGACTGGTCCCCGCACCAGTACCTGCACCACGACTGGTCCCCGCACCAGTACCTGCACCACGACTGGTCCCCGCACCAGTACCTGCACCACGACTGGTCCCCGCACCAGTACCTGCACCACGACTGGTCCTCGCACCAGTACCTGCACCACGACTGGTTCTCGCACCAGTACCTGCACCACGACTGGTTCTCGCACCAGTACCTGCACCACGACTGGTTCTCGCACCAGTACCTGCACCACGACTGGTTCTCGCACCAGCACCTGCACCACGACTGGTTCTCGCACCAGCACCTGCACCACGACTGGTTCTCGCACCAGCACCTGCACCACGACTGGTTCTCGCACCAGCACCTGCACCACGGCTGGTTCTCGCACCAGCACCTGCACCACGACTGGTTCTCGCACCAGCACCGGCTGCCACGACAGCGACTACGGCTGCCACGACAGCGACTCCGGCTGCCACGACAGCGACTCCGGCTGCCACGACAGCGACTCCGGCTGCCACGACAGCGACTCCGGCTGCCACGACAGCGACTCCGGCTGCCACGACATCGACTCCTGCTGCCACGACAGCGACTCCTGCTGCCACGACAGCGACTCCTGCTGCCACGACAGCGACTCCCGCTGCCACGACAGCGACTCCCGCTGCCACGACAGCGACTCCCACCGCTGCCACGACAGCGACATCTCAGCGACCTCGAGTGGTCCGGCGGCGCAAGCGGAAAGCAGGTCCCCGCATGCAGCCCTCGAGGACTCAGAGGCTGCTGAGATTCTGGCGCCACTCACGCCCACCTTCTCGGCGGCCACGAATGTGGCCTTACCGTGGTCGCCCGCCTCGCCCGCCTCGCCCGCCTCGCCAGCGGCAGCGGCGTTCCATTCGCCGCCGCCACCTGACCCTTCCCCGGTGGATTCGGGGACACGTGGCCTGGCGACCCACCACCAAGTCACCCCCCCGCCCGCCCTTGACTCGTGAACTATTGCTTTTTTTTTTTGGGTTCCAGTTGTTTTTTCTGTTTTCTAGGGACATCTGGAATCTGTCCTTTTAGGGGGGGGTTCTGTTAGGATCCGCTGCTCGGATCACAGTTTGTTTACAGTTTAGTGTCACGTGTGTTTTGTTTCTGTTGCCATGACGGCAGATTTTGCTCACCTGCCTCTGGTTAGCGTTTCGGGACACGCACCTGTTGCCCGAGCGCTAATCAGAGGGCTATTTAGTCTTTGCCCGGGCAGCACTCTGCCTGGCTTCCTAATTTGCTTTCATGCAACAACTAACGACCACCTTGTTTCCTGTTAGCTCTCATGCTATATTATTTTGCTTGCTAGCTCCCATGCTAGTCGTTTTTGTTTTTTTTCTGTCTGATTTATTTGTGGAAATAAATCATTTTCCTACCTGCAAGCTGTGTCCGAGCCGTCTGCATCATTGGGAGAACACCACCGCACCTCGATGCGACCAGGTCGTTACAAAAGGTTTTCAAAAATAAAAAAAAATCTATAAATTCTATTGGTTTTAAAAATAAAAATACCAAAATGACCCCTGAATGCTTTGATTTTTCAGTGTGTGGCACTTAGTGGAAAATGTTTGGACACCCCTGACTTCAACTTAACTATTGAATGTATCTCCTCTTTCTCAACCTGATTACAACCAGGCTGCAAATGATTGTAAAAATCAGTTGCACAGCATACACAAATATATTAGGTACGTTAATGAATAGACTTAAATGTAAATGGAACTTGAATTAAGACTCAATGTTGGCGTTAACACACTTTTTGCGTCTTTTTACACATTGAAATAAGAAAGGACGTGCATTTCCGGAAGTCCGCGAGTCTTCAGGACGCAGATTTTTTTTTTTTCCCGACCCTGCCTTCTTTGGGTCAAAACTCCGGTTTGCTTGTTTTTTTTATCGATCATCGCTTTCCGCCGGTGTATGATGTCTCAGGTGTGATTCACTACAATAGCACTCCACAGCACACTGGATTCTAGTTCATTGAAATACAACACTGGATACTGTTCAAAGGAGATACATTTTAAGTTAAAAACTTGCACACAAAACACAGCAAACAAATGTAAAATGCACAGCAAACTATTTACAATATAGCTCTTTTAAATAACAACTTCACAGTGAAGTACTTACATGTATAATAGACTGTATTTATATTATTCACATATGAATAATGCTGTACAATAGACTGTATTTATATTATTCACATGTGAATAATGCTGTACAATAGACTGTATTTATATTATTCACATGTGAATAATGCTGTATAATAGACTGTATTTATATTATTCACATGTGAATAATGCTGTAAAATAGACTGTATTTATATTATTCACATGTGAATAATGCTGTACAATAGACTTTATTTATATTATTCACATGTGAATAATGATGTATAATAGACTATTTATATTATTCACATGTGAATAATGCTGTATAACAGACTGTATCTATATTATTCACATGTGAATTATGCTGTACAATAGACTGTATTTATATTATTCACATGTGAATAATGATGTATAATAGACTGTATTTATATTATTGACATGTGAATAATGCTGTACAATAGACTGTATTTATATTATTTACATGTGAATTATGCTGTATAATAGACTATCTATATTATTCACATGTGAATTATGCTGTATAATAGACTGTACTTATATTATTCACATGTGAATTATGCTGTACAATAGACTGTATTTATATTATTCACATATGAATAATGCTGTATAATAGACTGTATTTATATTATTGACATGTGAATAATGCTGTACAATAGACTGTATTTATATTATTCACATGTGAATAATGCTGTATAATAGACTGTATTTATATCATTCACATGTGAATAATGCTGTACAATAGACTGTATTTATATTATTCACATGTGAATTATGCTGTATAATAGACTATCTATATTATTCACATGTGAATTATGCTGTATAATAGACTGTATTTATATTATTCACATGTGAATAATGCTGTACAATAGACTGTATTTATATTATTCTCGTGTGAATAATGCTGTATAATAGACTGTATATTATTCAGATGTGAATTATGCTGTATAATAGACTATTTATATTATTCACAGGTGAATAATGCTGTATAATAGACTGTATTTATATTATTCACATGTGAATAATGCTGTATAATAGACTGTATATTATTCAGATGTGAATTATGCTGTATAATAGACTGTATTTATATTATTCACATGTGAATAATGCTATATAATAGACTGTATTTATATTATTCACATGTGAATTATGCTGTATAATACTGTATTTATATTATTCACATGTGAGTAATGCTGTATAATAGACTGTATTTATATTATTCACATGTGAGTAATGCTGTATAATAGACTGTATATTATTCAGATGTGAATTATGCTGTATAATAGACTGTATTTATATTATTCAGATGTGAATAATGCTGTATAATAGACTGTATATTATTCAGATGTGAATTATGCTGTATAATAGACTGTATTTATATTATTCACATGTGAATAATGCTATATAATAGACTGTATTTATATTATTCACATGTGAATTATGCTGTATAATAGACTGTATTTATATTATTCACATGTGAGTAATGCTGTATAATAGACTGTATTTATATTATTCACATGTGAGTAATGCTGTATAATAGACTGTATATTATTCAGATGTGAATTATGCTGTATAATAGACTGTATTTATATTATTCACATGTGAATAATGCTGTATAATACTGTATTTATATTATTCACATGTGAATAATGCTGTATAAGAGACTGTATTTATATTATTCACATGTAAAAAATACCTAAGTGTTTATTGTTTATTGTGAGTGAACTGTGGTGCTGAATATCCCCGAGGGATCAATAAAGTACTTTCTATTCTATTCTAAGTAAAGTCATCTACTGGGGAGATTGGGGCAGATGGACGCTGAGGTATTTGTTTTTTTGTTTGTTTGTTTTTTTAATGGCAAGACTGTCAAGTTGTATGAAAAATGAGGACACCTCAAGTTGTTCAATGATTAACGAACAATTCTTCAAACAATCTCACGTAAGTTTTACTACTATTTCCCAGCCTTCTAAAAAAGGTGGTCATCTTTTTTGTAGAGTGTGCACTAACAGCGCCACCACCTGGTGCAGTCGTTATGAAAATAATAGCACAGGCAGTCACTGCTGTGCCTCATTTTGTGTGCGGCACCCCAGGATGAGTAGTAATTGGGTCAAGCTGTGATTGGCAGGTACAGCGAAGGCTACAAGTATTCTCTGACTGCCCTCTGCTGGTTGGACGCAGGGACTGCTCAATGTTGCTCAGGTGTGCCTCCATGCGCTTGAGCAACATATTTTATGTCCTCATTCCTTTAAAAGGATGTTCACGGCTGACCTCGACATTTAAGCGGAATGGAAGCAGTCGGCGTGGGGCAAACTGAAGCCTGTGAAGCTTTATTGTGAAAATGAGCTCACACACACTCTTTTAGGGCGTCTTTAAATCTCAACACCCTGCGCTTTCAGACAAGGCGGGAATATTAAAAAAAAAAACAACAAAAGCGGGAATAATGTGCAAGATAATGAGTTTGTCTAGACAGTTTAGAGAGAAGGCACTTAAAAGACATCTTTCAGCACAGATGCAGAGTGCGGTGTGCTTTTTGTGCACCTGGAGATTTACAGATGAAAACAAAATCATCAGGACTAAAAATACAATCTCAGCACTTCCACTGGCATCATCAAGGATGTGGGGAAACACACAAGTCGTAAACCATCACTACTAGCATAATGTTCATTAAACAGTAGATTTGGTCACTTTGGAGAGTGAATAAATAGCAGCAGCCTTCCACTGAATTCACTCTTTTTTTGCAACTCAAAATCTTAGAAAACATACTGAACTAACTAAAAGCTGTATTGGTCCATCTCAGTATAACATGACTGAAAGTAACATACAATTAGCAAATCAGTGTTTCCCACACATTCATTTATTTGTGGCGGCCCGCCACGAAAGAATTACGTCCGCCACAAATAATTTTTTTTTTGTTTTTTGTTTTTTTGTCCTGTCCAGCTTCTCAGGCAAATCATATAGTTGATGCAGATGCCCATATAGAGGCTTTGCAGCTGACGTCATCAGCCACGTAACATTAGCTTGGCGGCCATCTTGCCGGTCACCAGTTCAGTGCCCGTCAACGACTCACACACGCTTTCTTGTTAGATCTGCTGCTATTTGAGCTTGGAACCGAAAGAGGCGATTTAAAAGAGGCGATTTCAGCCACCTCAGTCATTAAAGCCGAGTTTAGATATACTTTTCGAAACGAGTGACGTAAGCGCGCATCTGCGTCAGGGGGTGCATTCTACGGCAGGGGTGCGTTTTCAGGAACAACACCTGAAACCTGCTGTGCTGTTGGATGTAGCAATAGACGAGGCGATAAACCAAATCTTAGCTTCTATAGATTCCCGGCAAACATCAAAAACGCGATAAATGGATTGCGGCGATTTGTCGTGAACGATGGAAACCTACGATTTACACAAGGATATGCAACGAACACTTCATATCAGGTATGTAAACAAACTATTCACCCCTGATTTGTTTCACAAAATGTGAAATAATACAATATGGGTTGATACATATATGATTGTTGAAAATGCTGGGTGCATTTTTAGAAAGGCAGCCAGAGCAGCAAGGCAGCTTAACAATGTGAGTTTTCATTAGAATCACTTCAGTAGTTTTTTCACAATCACACTGTTACTGCCACGCGGATTTGTAAACAGACAGTAGGCTCTTCTGTGTGTGCTTTTTCCTTACCTTGGTCATGAGAAGAAATCAATTCTTGTTTGGAATCTGCCATATCAGCCCATCATGCACAAAACCTGCTGTAAAATACTTGTAGGCATCCAGACTCTTGTATGCCTTAAGGTCCTTTCCAGTGTACGGAGATGGTGAATCGACGAGGTCATTATAAATGTCTGGATATGAGAGATCAGGCAGGTCGGCTGTTGCAAAATGCTCAGGTGATTTTAGCATGCTTCTCGGTAAAAGGTACGGATCCGTTGTGCCAACAAGGTTCAACTTCTCTCGGTAACGTTTCTTGGACTCTTCATCCAAATGCACAACTTCATTGGATAGCAAATCAGCCATAATTCGGATGAAATCGGTGAAAATGTAGCGCAGAAATCAAACTGAATCTGTACGAACACGTAGGAACAAGCTGACCGGTTGACCGGCAAGATGGCAGCGTAACACAAAGTCACGTGATAAAACCACGTGACTGCAAAGCCTCTATAGGCTGTTCAGATTTACTTTACAAAAGAGAAGTGTAGGATACTTCTCTTGTTGCCTTATTTGTATTTGACCACTACTGTTTTCTGTTTATTTGTTACTGACTGTGGCAGGACACCTCTGCCTCTGTTTCACTTTATGTTGCTGGTAAATAATATGGTTGTAGTAGTAGGCTAAAGTTAAATCATTTAGTATGCACTAATTAAAGGGGCAGAGCTTTAAGAGACATTTTAGCTTTTATATTTTGTAAGATATATTTTTTGTAAGAACCACAATTAATAAATATATTTTTCAAATCTGTGTATAAATATGTACATAAAGTGTTGTAATTATATTGTAAAATGGATGGATGGACGTTTAAAACAAAACTGTTATTATTAATAAGTATAAATTTTTTGAGCCTTTTTAGAGAAAATCCTATCATTGTAGTAAATTATGCAAATTACTCGATGATGTCATGTGACCACGCCCATAGCCACGCCCCCACCGCCACAGGTATCTTGGCAGTTTATGGGAAACACTGCAAATACATGATTACCGTAATTTCCGGACTATAAGCCGCACCTGACTATAAGCCGCACCAGCTAAATTTAGGGGAAAATACAGATTGCTCCATATATAAGCCGCACCCGACTATAAGCCGCAGGGTTTTGATGTGTAATTAGCGTAGTATATAGGGGTTCTTGCTACCACGGAGGGGATTGTCGGGACAGAGATGACTGTTTGGGAACGCAAAGCGTCCCATTTATTAACAATAAATCTTTCAATCACTCAATCAAACTTTCACATCTTTGACATGGCGAACAGCATTCGTGCAGAGTACAAATAATACAACGGTGCAAAGTAATAGAAAGTGCTCGCCTGTACGTTATCAAAATAACCAGCCTACCGGTATATGAAAAGTCAGTCTTTAATCATTGTGTCATCGTCTTCCTCCTGCGTACTAAAACCACCGAAATCCTCTTCGTCGGTGTCGGAGAAGAACAGGCCGTAAATAAGCCGCACCCTTGTATAAGCCGCAGGGACCAGAACGAGGGGGAAAAGTAGCGGCTTATAGTCCGGAAATTACGGTATATAGTCACTAAGGCTCGGCCAATAACAGGGCTCGAATTTAACCACGGCAACTGCCCTCTCATTTGCCGTAGTGCCCTAAAAAATTGACCAACATTTGCGGCGACAACTTGCCGTGACCGCCCTTGACATTTTACTTGTTAATGGACGAGAGATATAATGGTCAACGGCATAATGATAATTCACGATAAAAATCCAGACAGTTACTAACCGGTCTCCTTTATAAATTACCGAAACCCCGTCATTTACCTAAGCATTTTAGGCTCTAGACGTTAATCTCGCTCCAGGGGTACCCCTTCGGAGTACACTTAGTCAACAGACCTACATGTCACACTAAGGGTGGCCGTATAAACAACGCCAACACTGTCATAAAGCTGTGCCATATAGTGAGACCACACTAAACAACAATGACAATTACATTTCGGGGGAATATTTGCGCCGCAACACAACAGGACACATTCCCAGAATTCCTTGCAGCACCAACTCTTCAGAGTAAGGAACACTGACATGACATGACAACACTTTCAAAAAAATGCTAGTTTTATAACAGTGTTAAATGGCAGCATATCTTTGGCGACGTATTTAACCACACTTTATTCAAACCCCGTTTCCATATGAGTTGGGAAATGGTGTTAGATGTAAATATCAACGGAGTACAATGATTTGCAAATCCTTTTCAACCCATATTCAGTTGAATATGCTACAAAGACAACATATTTCATGTTCAAACTGATTAACATTTTTTTGTTGCAAATAATCATTAACTTTAGAATTTGATGGCAGCAACACGTGACAAAGAAGTTGGGAAAGGTGGCAATAAATACTGATAAAGTTGAGGAATGCTCATCAAACACTTATTTGGAACATCCCACAGGTGTGCAGGCTAATTGGGAACAGGTGGGTGCCATGATTGGCTATAAAAGTAGATTCCATGAAATGCTCAGTCATTCACAAACAAGGATGGGGCGAGGGTCACCACTTTGTCAACAAATGCCTGAGCAAATTGTTGAACAGTTTAAGAAAAACCTTTCTCAAGCAGCTATCGCAAGGAATTTAGGGATTTCACCATCTACGCTCCGTAATATCATCAAAGGGTTCAGAGAATCTGGAGAAATCACTGCACGTAAGCAGCTAAGCCCGTGACCTTCCATCCCTCAGGCTGTACTGCATCAACAAGCCACACCAGTGTGTAAAGGATATCACCACATGGGCTCAGGAACACTTCAGAAACCCACTGTCAGTAACTACAGTTGGTCGCTACATCTGTAAATGCAAGTTAAAACTCTCCTATGCAAGGCAAAACCGTTTATCAACAACACCCAGAAACGCCGTCGGCTTCGCTGGGCCTGAGCTCATCTAAGATGGACTGACACAAAGTGGAAAAGTGTTCTGTGGTCTGACGAGTCCACATTTCAAATTGTTTTTGGAAACTGTGGACGTTGTGTCCTCCGAACCAAAGAGGAAAAGAATCATCCGGATTGTTATAGGCGCAAAGTGTAAAAGGCAGCATGTGTGATGGTATGGGGGTGTATTAGTGGCCAAGACATGGGTAACTTACACATCTGTGAAGGCGCCATTAATGCTGAAAGGTACATACAGGTTTTGGAGCAACATACGTTGCCATCCAAGCAACGTTACCATGGACGCCCCTGCTTATTTCAGCAAGACAATGCCAAGCCACGTGTTACATCAACGTGGCTTCATAGTAAAAGAGTGCGGGTACTAGACTGGCCTGCCTGTAGTCCAGACATTGAAAATGTGTGGCGCATTATGAAGCCTAAAATAGCACAAGGGAGACCCCCGGACTGTTGAACAACTTAAGCTGTACATCAAGCAAGAATGGGAAAGAATTCCACCTGAGAAGCTTCAAAAATGTGTCTCCTCAGTTCCCAAACGTGTTGTTAAAAGGAAAGGCCATGTAACACAGTGGTGAACATGCCCTTTCCCAACTACTTTGGCACGTGTTGCAGCCATGAAATTCTACGTTAATTATCATTTGCAAAAAAAAAAATGAAGTTTATGAGTTTGAACATCAAATATGTTGTCTTTGTAGTGCATTCAACTGAATATGGGTTGAAAAGGATTTGCAAATCATTGTATTCCATTTATATTTACATCTAACACAATTTCCCAACTCATATGGAACTCATATTGTAGTTGATTGTCATGTCATGTACGGATGTACTTTGTGGACGCCGTCTCTGCTCCACACGCTGTAAGTCTTTGCTGTCATCCAGCATTCTGTTTTTGTTTACTTTGTATACAGTTCAGTTTTACTTTTTTTTTTCCGCATAGCCATCCCTATGTTTCAGTGCCTTTTTCCTAGCAGGACTTGCCTTTTGTCTCGTGGAAAACTGAACTGGCTACAAAGTAAACAAAAACAGAATGCTGGACGACAGCAAAGACTTACAGCGTGTGGAGCAAAGACGGCGTCCACAAAGCACATCCGTACATGACATGACAATCGACAATGTCCCCACAAAGAAGGATAGCGTACGCACAACTTAAATAGTTTTGATCGCGAAAACAAAGCAGGTGCGGGCAATAGCACTCAAAGGAAGGCGTGAAGCTGCTACAGGACAACAACAAAACAGGAAGGGTCACCAAAATAACAGCGCAAGACAGGAACTAAAGCACTACACACAGGAAACGACAAGAAACTCAAAATAAGGCACGACAACCTGGTGGAGTTTCATTTTTTTAACCTTTTCTGCTGGTGGTGTTCCTCCGTATTTTTTTTATGAAAAAAATGTGCCTTGGCTCAAAAAAGGTTGAAAAACACTGCACTAGACCATGGCACTAGGGCTGCAACAACTAATCGATTAAATCGATTAAAATCGATTACCAAAATAGTTGGCGATTAATTTAGTCATCGATTCGTTGGAACTATGCTATGCGCGGAGGCTTTTTATTTTTTTTTATTTTTTTTTTTATAAACCTTTATTTATAAACTGCAATATTTACAAACAGCTGAGAAACAATAATCAAAATAAGTACAAAAACAGTACAAAACAGCGCCAGGGCGGCGGTTAGGCTACGTCTCATGAGGTGGAGGTAAGCTAGCCAATGATGTGTCATGTGCAGCTCACGTGACGACGGCGTCTCCTTTGCTGGAAACATTCGAAAAATGGCGCAGGAAAACACTACCGATAGTTTAGCGGAGAAACATCTTGAGGTTATTGCGTCAATGGAGAAAAGTGTACGACCTAAGTCGTCAAAAGTGTGGGAACACTTCACTTTAAAGACTTCAAAGAAGAGCGTTTCCTGCAAAATGGCACGGAAGTACAAAATTGCTTCAGGAGCACCTGAAGAAGAAACATGTTGGAGCCATGGATGAAGGGAAGAACTCACAGTACGTAACTTTTTTTTAAGTCCATAGTGGCAACAAGCATTCATGAGTTCAGCTTTTTTGTGAGTAACGTTAAAGTTATGCCTTTGTTGCAACACGGGGCTGATAATGTGTCTCCGGCACATTTGACTCCGTTTTGAGAGAGAAAACACACGGTTACCAATTTGGAAATAAACGTAACGGACAGAAATATCTCAGGTTGGTTTCATAATGGATCAATGTAGCCGGGCCGATAAAGCTATATAAATCTATTTAGATTTGAGTGACGCTTTAGTATAACTAAACGTTATGAAGGTGCTGGAATATTTCATGCTATTATTCAGAGGCAGCCTAAAATGAATCCTTTATTATTCACAACAGAAACGTGTACAATATCTGATTCAGTTCTGATGAGTTACATTTCTGTGTTATTATTGGTGTATGCTGCACCCCCAATGTCCACAACATGGTGCCAGTATGCTGGTTTTTTTCAATAAAATACTGGAGAGGATAGAAATGTAGTTTGTCTCTTTTATCCGATTATTAATCGAAGTAATAATCGACAGATTAATCGATTATCAAATTAATCGTTAGTTGCAGCCCTACATGGCACATTATTATAATTATTGATTTGCAAAAAACATTTTTGGACCAATTAGGTGAAGTTGCATAATTTCCCACGGCACACCAGACAATATCTCATGGCACACTAGTGTGCCACGGCACAGTGGTTGAAAAACACTGATGTAGACCACAATGAAGTCTTTTACATTTAGAAAAAAAAAATTATGACATGGTGTGCCCTATGGTAGTGGCTTATAGTCGGGAATTTATCGTAATATAGGGATGATGTTTGATAAGAAATTATCGAGTTCGAGCCTATTATCGAATCCTCTTATCGAACCGATTCCTTATTGATTCTCTTATGGAGTCCAGATAGGTTGTTGTATATGGAAAAAAACACACAATATTTGGTTTAACAAAAGCTCACTTTTATTATATAAGAAAAAAATTAAATCTAATAAATAAATAAATATTGACTGTTACCCCCCTAAAAAAAAAAAAAAAAAAAAATATTGACTGTTGTTACCCAAAGTATATTAAGTGGGATTTTTCAAAAAAAACAAATATACAGTAACACAAAAACAACCTGTCTCTGTGATCACTATAGGTGTATAAATAATAATATAGTGTTAAATAAAATCAGTCCCTTGTAGGGATGATACTCGAAACCGGTTTTCCCGGTTGTTTGATAAGAAAAGAACCGAGTCCTCGGACTCGAATCCCTTTTTGAGAACCGGTACCCGTTATCGAGACCACTATAGTAAAGGAAAAGAGTTGATTCTTTATTCGAATCCCGTCCCGACCAGAAATGCTCCGTGGGACATCACAAGAATTGACGTCACGTAGCTCAGTCATTAGGCGCAGATAGCGAAAGCAGGAAAACAATGGACGGGAAAAAGCGCTCCAAGGTGTAATAAAGTTCAAAACAAAAGCTATAATCCATTGAATAACTTTACTGAGAGATTTGAGCAGGGTACAAACACATGACCAACACTTTTACCACCAACCGGAAACATAGCAACCAGGCTAGCAACGCACCTCCTTTACGGCAGCTGTCACAACGTTCTTAAAACAACCGCAGCACATACATATATATATATATATACAACACTGCAGCACATACATATATATACAACACATCTCCCTTTTTCAACTTTTGTTTTTCTTTCCTTGTAAACGGTACAAAATCACACTGCATATGTGTTGTCTGTCTAATTATAAATAATGCAGACGGGGCGTGTTGGCTGAATTCTTGACGTTTACTTTCACAGCGTGGCAACATGCAACACTTTTCGGGGCTACCGCGCATGCTCGTAACTCCCGTTGCATGCTGGGTAGTGTAGTTGTTATATTCTCTCGCTCATAACATTTTTCCCCCTATAAAGAAATAATGTTAACTCAATAAACTGTATTTCTTTTTTTAGCCTTAACTTTTCATTTTTTTAGCATTGTAACCACATTTGCAAACAACTTTTCTCTTCATAGAATTTTCTTTCAATAAAGAAATAAAGTGCAAAAATGTCAAAGCATCATAACAAACAGTTATGTCAAATAGCAGCAGAAGTGCACTTTTTGGAGAGCTGTATTATTTCCAGTTTTGTGCCCAAGGGACTGATTTTATTTAACACTATATTATTATTTATACACCTATAGTGATCACAGAGACAGGTTGTTTTTGTGTTACTGTATATATTTGTTTCTCTGAAAAATCCCACTTAATATACTTTGGGTAACAACAGTCAATATTATTTATTTTATTTTATTTTTTTAGATGGGTAACAGTCAATATTTATTTATTTATTAGATTTTATTTTTTTATTATATAATAAAAGTGAGCTTTTGTTAAACCAAATATTGTGTGTTTTTTTCCATATACAACAACCTATCTGGACTCCATAAGAGAATCGATAAGGAATCGGTTCGATAAGAGGATTCGATAATAGGCTCGAACTCGATAATTCCTTATCAAACATCATCCCTAGTCCCTTGGGCACAAAACTGAAAATAATACAGCTCTCCAAAAAGTGCACTTCTGCTGCTATTTGACATAACTGTTTGTTATGATGCTTTGCACTTTATTTCTTTATTGAAAGAAAATTCTATGAAGAGAAAAGTTGTTTGCAAATGTGGTTACAATGCTAAAAAATGAAAAGTTAAAGCTAAAAAAAGAAATACACTTTATTGAGTTAAAATCTTTCTTTATAGGGGGAAAGATGTGATGTTATGAGCTAGGGCAGGGGTCGGCAACCTTTACCACTCAAAGAGCCATTTTGGCAAGTTTCACAAATTAAAGAAAATAATGGGAGCCACAAGAAACATTTTAAAATTTAAAATGAAAAACACCGCATACAAAGCTTAATGCTTTGTGCTATGTTAACCAGGGGTCTCAGACACACGCACCGGCACGCACTTTGATGTGGAAATTTGATGTTAGTGCAGCCCGCGAGTTTTGAATGAATGGCGCTTGAGAGCGTCATAGTTGCCAACCCTCTCATTTTTCCCGGGAGACTCCCGAATATCAGGGCGTGACAACACTGCTTTTGGCGCCCTCTACAGCCTGCCCAAACAGTGTACCTGCTCGACCACATGCAGAATGCAGTGTCAGCTTGCTCACGTAAGTGACAGCAAGGCGTACTACCTCAGCAGCCACACATCTTACACTGACGGTACCAATACCCAGAATCCCATGCAGCCCTAACTCTTCCGCTCAACCAACGCACGGAGAGGGGGGGGGGGGGGGGGTTGATGTGTGGGGGGATTTGGTGGTAGCGGGGGTGTATAATGTAGACCGGAAGAGTTAGGGCTGCATGGGATTCCGGGTATTGGTTGTGTTGTGTTTATGTTGTGTTACGGTGGGATGTTCTCCAGAAATGTGTTTTTCATTCTCTTTTGGTGTGGGTTCACAGTGTGGCGCATATTTGTAACGTAACAATGTTAAAGTTGTTTGATACGGCTACCGTCAGTGTAAGCTGTGTGACTGATGAGTAAGAATGCTTGCTGTCTCCTGTGTGTGCAAGTAAAAGCAACATACAACATGTGGCCGGGCTGGCACGCTGTTTGTAAATGCTATAGAGGACAATTACTGCAGTGCAATTAGGGCACTCCCTTTATTTAGTAATTAGAGTGTAAATATGATTATATTTTCCCTGGGAGTTATCTATGAGAGACACTGAGATCCATAAGTCTCCTGGGAAAATCGGGGGGGTCAGCAAGTATGTAGCTGAGCCGCATCAGAGTGGTCAAAGAGCCGCATGCGGCTCCGGAGCCGCGGGTTGCCGACCCCTGAGCTAGGGAATATAACAACTACACTACCCAGCATGCAACGGGAGTGACGAGCATGCGCGGTAGCCCCGAAAAGTTTAGTTTAGTTTATTAAGGATCCCCATTAGTCTACACCGCAGTGGAGACTATTCTTCCTGGGGTCCAGGCAAAAACATCACACAATCACAAAACAAAAGATTAAAATGCAGTACAACATGATCAAATAATAAAATGTTGTAATACAAAAATAGCAACAACAAAGAACCAAAAAAATAATAATAACTTCGAGTTTACATAATATTGTTCATAACAAAGATAAAAAGAGCAATATAAAAATAGATATATATATATTTTTGCAAAAAAAAACAAAAAACAAAGCACCAATGGCCTAAAA
>NC_084757.1:2939556-2952349 GCF_033978785.1 Entelurus aequoreus | reverse complement strand
CAACAGCTGAGAATACAGATATGAAGGTTTATGGTATGTATAGATTGTTTTTAAAAATAGAATCAAACTACACGCAAGTTGCATGTCGCCACGCTGTGAAAGTAAACGTCAAGAACTCAGCCAACACGCCTCGTCTGCATTATTTATAATTAGACAGACAACACATATACAGTGTGATTTTGTTTTGTTTACAAGGAAAGAAAAACAAAAGTTCAAAAAGGGAGATGTGTTGTATATATATGTATGTGCTGCGGTTGTTTTAAGAAGGTTGTGACAGCTGCCGTAAAGGAGGTGCGTTGCTAGCCTGGTTGCTATGTTTCCGGTTAGTCGTAAAAGTGTTGGTCATGTGTTTGTACCCTGCTCAAATCTCTCAGTAAAGTTATTCATTGGATTATACCTTTTGTTTTGAACTTTATTATTCCATTGTTTTCCTGCTTTCCCTATCTGCGCCTAATGACTGAGCTACGCGACGTAAATTCTTGTGATGTCTCAAGGGGCATTTCTGGTCGGGATGGGATTCGTTCCGAGGGATTCGAATAAAGAACAAATTTTTTTCCTTTACTATAGTGGTCTCGATAACGGGTACCGGTTCTCAAAAAGGGATTCGGTTCTTTTCTTATCGAACAACCGGGAAAACCGGTTTCGAGTATCATCCCTATCTTAATATATACTAAAATATGGATTTTTGTCGAGGCTGGTACCCCTTATTCATATTCACATTGTTTCCTATACATTTACTATTAAAAAAAAACGTTTCCTGTTCAAAAACCAAGAGGTCCAAACAGATTGCAGTCCTGATATGATTAAAAGGATAAATGATGTGGTGTGTCTGGGTTGTGTTTTGACAGATTCCAGTCCAATTCAAGTCTTCCAAACAATGGCCTCAAACCTGACGTGACATTAACGTCGGGGCGTCACACGGAATTAGACAAGGAAACATCAAAACTTTGCACGCTTTCAGAGGGATTTTGTGGGGAAGGTTTCGAGCGACCGAGGACTCCAGACTCCTCCGAAACGCACGCGGCCGATCAATCCGCCGCCGAATAACGAGCGGTGACAGAATGACCTCGACGCAAGAAAAGGAGACACTTCCTGGGGGGAGAGAGAAGAAGACGGCGGCGGCGGCGAGAAGAGCAGGGGACGTCTTTCTGGCTTGGATCTGTCTCCCCGCTGTCCCGCGTGTCTTTCACCGCCGTTTTATGTATAATTCAACGTAATGCGCGCAGATAAAGCCTCAAATAAAAGGCGGCGCTCTCTAAGCTCTTCACAGCACATTACATTTTATTCATCAAATTAGTTGGAGTTCCCCGGAGCCATCTTTAAAAGGTTTAGATGAAAGGACTACATTAATTTTGCCACTAATCAGCTAAGTGACAGCTCCAAGTGACAGCTCTGCACTTCCTACCCTTCTTAAGGAAGGAAAAAAAAACAAAACCACAAACGCTCCGCTAACCTGGCATTGACGCTCCACGCCCGGCCCTCGCTTCTTCTTTTTTTTTTTACTGACGACTGTGGAAATCATCTTACAAGCTTTGAATCAATAAAGCCCTTTCTTGTTGAACAATTACACTGTGAGGTATGAATAAAAAGTTGGAAAAAAAGCATCTTTGGGTGCGCAGCAAAGGGGATTTTCTGTCTTTTGTCAAGCAAAGTGGAGCACCAGGCTGATAATTAGAAGGAATTTTGGTAACTCTCGAGGCAGAGAGTTCTATTTTTTAATTAGCTGCTAAAAGTGCACTTTTAAAGTAGGCGTACTAAGCTGGTAACAATGAGACACATTACCACAGAGATGGACTCAAGTGAACCTTGGACGGATACACTCGCACCTTTTCCTTCTCTCTTGAAAAACTTGCATGCTAAAATGATTTCACATCAACTGATTATTGCCGTTTTGACATATATCATATTGGCCATTTTTTTTAATTTTATTTTTATTTTATTTTTACAACTACATCAACAGATACAATATATACACACATATGGTATCAATATTTAGTACTTAAATACAAATAATTAGTAGAAAGGTAGGGTTGTCCCGATACCAACATTCTGGTACAGGTACCAAAATGTATTTTGATTAGGGATGTCCGATAATGGCTTTTTGCCGATATCCGATATCCCGATATTGTCCAACTCTTTAAATTACCGATACCGATATCAACCGATATATGCAGTCGTGGAATTAACACATTATTATGCCTAATTTGGACAACCAGCTATGGTGAAGATAAGGTACTTTTTAAAAAAATTAGTAAAATAAGATAAATAAATTAAAAAAAATTTCTTGAATAAAAAAGAAAGTACAACAATATAAAAACAGTTACATAGAAACTAGTAATGAATGAAAATTAGTAAAATTAACTGTTAAAGGTTAGTACTATTAGTGGAGCAGCAGCACGCACAATCATGTGTGCTTACGGACTGTATCCCTTGCAGACTGTATTGATATATATTGATATATAATGTAGGAACCAGAATATTAATAACAGAAAGAAACAACCCTTTTGTGTGAATGAGTGCAAATGGGGGAGGGAGGTTTTTTGGGTTGGTGCACTAATTGTAAGTGTATCTTGTGTTTTTTATGTTGATTTAATAAAAAAAATAAAACATTTTTTTTTTTTAAAAACACAAAAAAAAACGATACCGATAAAAAAAAAAAACGATACCGATAATTTCCGATATTACATTTTAACGCATATATCGGCCGATAATATCGGCAGGCCGATATTATCGGGCATCTCTAATTTTGATACTTTTTGATACTTTTCTAAATAAAGGGGACTACAAAAAATTTCATTATTGTCTTTATTTCAACAAAAAATCTTAAGGTACATGAAACATATGTTTATTATTGCAATTTAGTCCTTAAATAAAATAGTGAACATACTAGGCGACTTGTCTTTTAGTAGTAAGTAAACAAACAAAGACTCCTAATTAGTCTGCTGATGTATGCAGTAACATATTGTGTCATTTATACACCTATTATTTTGTACACATTATGAGGGACAAGCTGTAAAAATGGACTATTAATCCACTTGTTCATTTACTGTTAATATCTGCTTATTTTCTGTTTTAACATGTTCTATCTACACTTCTGTTAAAATGTAATAATCACTTATTCTTCTCTACTTTGATACTTTACATTAGTTTTGGATGATACCACACGTTTAGGTATCGATCCGATACCAAGTAGTTATAGGATCATACATTGGTCATATTAAAAGTCCTCATGTGTCCAGGGACGTACTTACTAACTTTATAAACATAATATAAATTGTTTAAAAAGGAAAAAATATTTGTGACGATAAAAAATATCGATGTAATCATAGTAGTATGGACTAGATACGCTATTGTACTTGGTATCATTACAGTGGATGTCAGGTGTAGATCCACCCATGGCGTTTGTTTACATTTTGACGCCGGTGAGCTACGGTGTGTAGTGAAGCATGTTTAGCTATTCCTCTTCCTCCAGTGATAATAACACTTGTAAAAAACGTACTTTATTTGTCGCCATGGAGACAAGGATTAGTGATTTAGAAGTAGCTAAAACACTGTGGATGGATGTTAGCCGCTAGCTAGCTAGCCGTGTCTTAAAGCACCTCTTCCTGAGGGTGTTTCAGTGTTATAACTTCACCTTTATCTTTAGTTTTTACACCAAAATGTGTCCATTCTCCCTTTTCTGTCTACACACTGTGTCTGCTTGTAAGTACTCTGTGTGTGAGCGCTGCCGAACATGCTCCTCTGCTCGTAAAACCAGCAATGTCACGACGTGACGACGACGCATCGTCACGTCCATTAAAAAAAAAGGGAAGAGGGGGAACCGGTACTTTTTAGAGGCGTTATAGTACCGAATACGATTCATTAGTATCGCAGTACTATACTAGTACCGGTGTATGTAAGTAATGACTACTGCTCAAGCAGCAGCCCTTTATTAAAAAAAAAATTATTATATATATATTTTTTTTTCCACTGTACTGCTCACGTCCAAAAATCCAAACGTTGTGTAAATGGACAAATATGAGGTAAAGAAGAGCAGGCAGCAGCTCACATATTCTCATACTTTCTGTAACATCCAAGAGAAATGATGTCAACCAGCTTAAAAAATGTCTCAATTATAATCTACGTGAAGGAGCCCAGAACGGTTTTTATTTAAATGTTTGCACTATTTCATGGTTCCTCATGAGGAATCCTTACAATGTATTCAATCCATAAACTGATATAAAAGTGTGTACAATTGGGTAGATGGCAAGTATTTTCGATGTAGAGAAATCCCAGATTTTAACCACATTTCCCTAGAGATTTTCTATATTTTGAAACACAAATGTTGACGCACCTCTTAGACTATGTTTACACTGCAGGCCAAAGTGACCCAAATCTTTCTTTCTTTCTTTTTTTTTTTTTTAAATCAGAGTTTTTTCCAGCTGACTCTTTACACTGCAAGTAAAATCTCATTTTCCTCAGACTCCAGTGTACCGTATTTTCCGCACCATAAGCCGCACCTAAAAACCACAATTTTTCTCAAAAGCTGACAGCGCGGCTAATAACCCGGTGCGCCTTATATATGGATTAATATTAATATTTATTTTCATAAAGTTTAGGTCTCGCAACTACGGTAAACAGCCGCCATCTTTTTTCCCCGTAGAAGAGGAAGCGCTTCTTCTTCTACTGTAAGCAACCGCCAAGGTGAGCACCCGCCCCCGTAGAAGAAGAAGCGCGCGGATATTACGTTTCATTTCATTTGTGTGTTTCTGTAAAGACCACAAAATGTCTCCTACTAAGAGACACGCGTACAAGGTTCCACTGACTTTTGATATTCATGTGAACCGCACTGTGGATACAACGGGAGCACGTACGGTGAATATTCGCACCACAGGGAATGAGAAGTGGTTCTAGCTTGCCATGCTAACGGCCAGAAACTTCCACCCACGGTGATATTCAAAAGGAAGACCTTGCCAAAAGAGAACTTTCCAGCCGGCGTCATCATAAAAGCTAACTCGAAGGGATGGATGGATGAAGAAAAGATGAGCGGAGAGACCGGGTGACTTTTTTCACGCAGCTCCGTCCCTGTTGATCTACGACTGCATGCGCGTCCACATCACAGATGGTGTCAAAAAAGAAGTGAAGCACACCGGAGAAGAATAATTCGAGGGATTTGTGGATGAGTAATAACTTCAGAAAGTGAGCTTTAAATGTTTATTTTGTGTGTTGTGTGACATTAACGTATGAGCAACGTTGAGTTATTGATGTTGCTATTGCTCTGCACTATTTTGAGTGTTACTATTTTTGTGATTGCACATTTGCACATTACATTTTGGGAGTGAACAGAGTTGTTAGAACGCTGGTTTGTGATATATTATTAAAGTTTGACTGACCTATCTGACTGTTTTTTTGACATTCCCTTTAGCGTAGCGTAGGTGCGGCTAATAACACGGGGCGGCTAATAGGTAAACAAAGTTTTGAAATATGCCATTCACTGAAGGTGCGGCTTACAACACGGGGCGGCTTATGGTGCGGAAAATATGGTACACGCGCATGTGGCCCCAATGTTCCCTCGAAGTCACTTGCATGCGCACTTCAATAAAGTGAAAACAAAGAAAGTTGACCGGAAGGAAGTCGCTACTAGTACAAAATAAAATACAAGTCACAACATCTTAAAAATGAGTGGGGTTTTTTTACAAGAAAAAAAAAAAAAAAAACTATATCAAGGGTGTCTACACTTTTTCTGCAGGCGAGCTACTTTTCAACTGACCAAGTGGAGGAGATCTACCTCATTCATATATATCATTTATATTGATTTATGTATGAAAGACAGGTTTTTGTTACCAAGTTAAATGTCCCGATTGGGGGGTCGCATCTTTCTGCGGGGTTCGTTCTCCCGGGATGCAGACGGACTACTCCGGACAAGGCGTGCAGGTAGGAACATGATTTAATTTTCGAAAATCAAAGACGTACCAAAAACAGAAAACAAGCAGAAGGAAAAATCGCACGTGAAGCTAAAGTACAAACTAGCACAGGAAGCATAAACTAGGAGACAAGAAATACTAACGTAACCTGTTGCGTATGGCAAACAATGAAGCCAGACTGAGCGCGGCGAGAGAGGTGAATAAATAGCTCTCTGATTAGTGGTCGACAACAGTCAACTAATTAATTAAACCAATTAATCCCCAAGGAAACTAAAACAAACCCAGAGGGGCACAAAAAGGAACTAATGCTAGGTTCACACCAACGGCGCTTTGACGGCGCTTTAAAGCGGCATGCAAAGCGGCGTTAAAGCGTAACATAGCCTGATTAAAGCGTGAGGGTCGTAATGGATCGTGGGAAAGCTTGTAGTGAAGCGGGACATGCGGCAAGTTCGCCAAAAACATAATAAATAATAAACATAATATAACGAAAAAAGAAGAGGAATTGAAAAAATAAATGAATATAAAACATAATAAATAATAAACATCATATAACGGAAAAAAAAGAGAAATTGAAAAAATAAATGAATATAAAACATAATAAATAATAAATAATAAACATAATATAACTAAAAAAGAAGAGGAATTGAAAAAATAAATGAATATAAAACATAATAAATAATAAACATAATATAACGAAAAATGAAGAGGAATTGAAAAAATAAATGAATATAAAACATAATAAATAATAAACATAATATAACGGAAAAAAAAGACAAATTTAAAAATATAAATGAATATAAAACATAATAAATAATAAACATAATATAACGAAAAAAGAAGAGAAATTGAAAAAATAAATGAATATAAAACATAATAAATAATAAACATAATATAACGGAAAAAAAAGAGAAATTGAAAAAATAAATGAATATAAAACATAAATAATAAACATAACGAAAAAAGAAGAGAAATTGAACAAATAAATGAATATAAAACATAATAAATAATGAACATAATATAACGAAAAAAAAGAGAAATTTAAAAAACAAATGAATACAAAACATAATCAATAATAAACGTAATATAACGAAAAAAGAAGAGAAATTGAAAAAATAAATGAATATAAAACATAATAATAATAAACATAATATAACGGAAAAAAAAGAGGAATTGAAAAAATAAATGAATATAAAAAATGTGTGGAAAACAGTATACTGAGTTTTTCACTTTTTTTTTTACTTATTTGTTTATCGTATTTCTCTTTTTTATTACATTATGTGTTTTATCCTGTATATAATAAAACAAAAAGAGAAATCAAATAAATAGATACATCTAAAAAAATGTGGGGAAAACCTAGTATACTGAGTTTTTCACTTTTTTTTTACTTATATGTTTATCATATTTCTCTTTTTTATTATATTATGTGTGCGCACGCAATTTATTCATCAAATTCACAAAATAATTATCACAGCATCTTCCAAATTGCACATAATTACATAACAATATCACATTTCAAAGTCATTATTACAAATGAATGTTCATAATGTTCATGACACATTAATTCCAATGCACAACAGAGCTTGATAATCGTGTCAGTGCCTGATTTAAAGCGTCAGGATCGCATCAAAGCGTGATAAAGTTCAATAAAGCGTAATAAAACGTATCAAAGCGTGATTTAAAGCGTATCAAAGCGGCATCAAATCGTGAGGAACGGTAATTCGTCCCCCCAAAGCGGCAACTAATTCGTATCAGAGCGTATCAAAGCATAACATTACTTCGGAGATCGGGATATTCGTGGAAAAATTGACAAAAATGACGGCGCTTTGCTCGCCGCTTTAAAGCGCGGCAAGCGCCGTTGGTGTGAACCAGGCATAAGGGAGTCCAAAACTAACAGAAAATAACAAAACATGATCCGGGCCACGGATAATGACATTAAAGGTGTTTAATGATAATTCAAGCATGTTTCTTTCATGAAGACAAGAATATAAGTTGGTATGATTGTGATGACTTGCATTGATTGGAATCAAGACAGTAGTGATGATAACAATCCACATTTTCAAATGGAGGAGAAAAAAAGTCCTCCGTTCTGTCTAATACCACATGAAAGTAGTTGTTTGTTATTGGTTTAAGCATTAGACACCTTTTTACCTGCACCCTGCCTCCCGCTGTTTCCGACATCTACAAAGCAATTAGCTACCGGCTGCCACCTACTGATATGGAAGAGTATAACGTGGTAAGTCTGCCGATCTCCAGACAGTACAGACACTCAACAATGGCACATTATTTGCGGATTATAATTACAAAAAACATTTTTAACCCAAATAGGTGAAATTAGATAATCTCCCCCGGCACACCAGACTGTATCTCGCGGCACACTAGTGTTGAAAAACACTGCTCTATAGTATTCCATGGTGTATATTGAACCTACAAGCTGTGCTGCCTTAGTACAGAGTGGTCGATATGAAGTTCCATACACGGACGTGTCTTATAATGCAAACCGTGATTATTTTAGTCGCACTAATCGTGCTATTAAATTGTCATATGATTACATCCCTACTACATTCACAGAGTCACATTATAATGTGTTTATTCCTGAGGGTGAACATGTAAACCTAATGTATCGGCGTCAGGTCGTCACAAATCTATGGGAAACAATGTACAGGGTACAATTTCTAGTACCTGGTCAGTCAGGGCGATACCAAATAGGTGACCCATGTTTGTCATTGTACCATTTAAGAATACACAACTAGAAAGGCCCAAAATAAACAACACACATGCTAACATTGGCTTAGCCCGTTGCGGCATTTTAGCACGAAACGAGGGTCGAGTGAAAAAGGCCATGGAAGTCATGCTTAGAAGGGGTACTTACTGAAGCAGGTTTGTCATCGGGAAGGTGAAGGTGCCGTAGCAGAGCCGGTCCACAAAGTTGAGTGGAATCTTTTGGATCTGCTCACACCGGAACATGACGAAGTCGTACTTGAAGAGCAGCAGGAAGTTGTCAGTAATGATCGCGAGACGTTCTCTCTCGTTATTCCAGTGATCCACCCTGGAAACAAAGACAGCTGCATTGATTACTTATGCTAAGCTTACTTAGCTGTGGTTTGATACATATGTATATTATTCACATGTGAATAATCCTGTATAATAGACTGTATTTATATTATTGACATGTGAATAATGCTGTATAATAGACTGTATGTATGTTATTCACAAGTGAATAATGCTGTATGATAGACTGCATTTATGTTATTTGCATGTGAATAATGCTGTATAATAGACTGTATTTATATTATTCACATGTGAATAATGCTCTATAGACTATTTATATTATTCACATGTGAATAATGCTGTATAATAGACTGTATTTATGTTATTCACATGTGAATAATGCTGTATAATAGACTGTATTTATATTATTGTGTGAATAATGCTGTATAATAGACTGTATTTATGTTATTCACATGTGAATAATGCTGCATAATAGACTGTATTTATATTATTCACATGTGAATAATGCTGTATAATACTGTATTTACGTTATTCACATGTGAATAATGCTGTATAATAGACTGTATTTATGTTATTCACATGTGAATAATGCTGTATAATAGACTGTATTTATATTATTCAGTGTGAATAATGCTGTATAGTAGACTGTATTTATGTTATTCACATGTGAATAATGCTGTATAATAGACTGTATTTATGTTATTCACATGTGAATAATGCTGTATAATAGACTGTATTTATATTATTCACATGTGAATAATGCTGTATAATAGACTGTATTTATGTTATTCACATGTGAATAATGCTGCATAATAGACTGTATTTATACTATTCACATGTGAATAATGCTGTATAATACTGTATTTACGTTATTCACATGTGAATAATGCTGTATAATAGACTGTATTTATGTTATTCACATGTGAATAATGCTGTATAATAGACTGTATTTATATTATTCAGTGTGAATAATGCTGTATAGTAGACTGTATTTATGTTATTCACATGTGAATAATGCTGTATAATAGACTGTATTTATATTATTCACATGTGAATAATGCTGTATAATACTGTATTTATGTTATTCACATGTGAATAATGCTGTATAATAGACTGTATTTATATTATTCACATGTGAATAATGCTGTATAATAGACTGTATTTATATTATTCACATGTGAATAATGCTGTATAATAGACTATATTATTCACATGTGAATAATGCTGTATAACAGACTGTATTTATATTATTCACATGTGAATAATGCTATATAATAGACTATATTATTCACATGTGAATAATGCTGTATAACAGACTGTATTTATACTATTCACATGTGAATAATGCTGTATAATAGACTGTATTTATGTTATTCACATGTGAATAATGCTGTATAATAGACTGTATTTATATTATTCACATGTGAATAATGCTGTATAATACTGTATTTATGTTATTCACATGTGAATAATGCTGTATAATAGACTGTATTTATATTATTCACATGTGAATAATGCTGTATAATAGACTGTATTTATATTATTCACATGTGAATAATGCTGTATAATAGACTATATTATTCACATGTGAATAATGCTGTATAACAGACTGTATTTATATTATTCACATGTGAATAATGCTATATAATAGACTATATTATTCACATGTGAATAATGCTGTATAACAGACTGTATTTCTATTATTCACATGTGAATAATGCTGTATAATAGACTGTATTTATGTTATTCACATGTGAATAATGCTGCATAATAGACTGTATTTATACTATTCACATGTGAATAATGCTGTATAATACTGTATTTACGTTATTCACATGTGAATAATGCTGTATAATAGACTGTATTTATGTTATTCACATGTGAATAATGCTGTATAATAGACTGTATTTATATTATTCAGTGTGAATAATGCTGTATAGTAGACTGTATTTATGTTATTCACATGTGACTAATGCTGTATAATAGACTGTATTTATATTATTCACATGTGAATAATGCTGTATAATACTGTATTTATGTTATTCACATGTGAATAATGCTGTATAATAGACTGTATATTATTCACATGTGAATAATGCTGTATAATAGACTGTATTTATATTATTCACATGTGAATAATGCTGTATAATAGACTATATTATTCACATGTGAATAATGCTGTATAACAGACTGTATTTATATTATTCACATGTGAATAATGCTATATAATAGACTATATTATTCACATGTGAATAATGCTGTATAACAGACTGTATTTATATTATTCACATGTGAATAATGCTGTATAATAGACTGTATTTATGTTATTCACATGTGAATAATGCTGTATAATAGACTGTATTTATATTATTCACATGTGAATAATGCTGTATAATACTGTATTTATGTTATTCACATGTGAATAATGCTGTATAATAGACTGTATTTATATTATTCACATGAGAATAATGCTGTATAACAGACTGTATTTATATTATTCACATGTGAATAATGCTATATAATAGACTATATTATTCACATGTGAATAATGCTGTATAACAGACTGTATTTATATTATTCACATGTGAATAATGCTGTATAATAGACTGTATTTATGTTATTCACATGTGAATAATGCTGTATAATAGACTGTATTTATGTTATTCACATGTGAATAATGCTGTATAATAGACTATATTATTCACATGTGAATAATGCTGTATAATAGACTGTATTTATAATATTCACATGTAAAAAATTCCTTAAGTGTTTATTGTCTATTGTGAACGAACTGTGGTGCTGAATTTCCCCCAGGGATCAATAAAGTACTTTCTATTCTATTCTATTGTTTGAATCAAACAGTTACTACGTCACATCTATGAAATCCCGCCCGGCGATCCTGACTGGTTCATAATTTTTTGCTATCTTGAAGGAGTTTGCATTGCCCTCGAGCCCAGATCCTGGTGTGGAGCTTCAGCCGACTACAAGGATCTGGCCAGAGTCAGGTTAGCCGTACGGCGCCCAGCAGTGCAGTCATTGTGGGGACACGTGTCGGCCGCTCATTGCACTCTGCTCAGCTCAGCAGGCGCTCGCCAACGTTCCTCGCTGCTCCATTGTGGGAGGCAAGGCCTGGAGGGGGTATGCGCTCTCCGAGTGCTTACGGAATTAAATCCAAAAGCAAGGAAACAGACAAAATAACAGCAATTACGACAACGTCAAAGTGGCGCGTGTGAAAATAGCTGTCCTATTCTGTTAATAATCGAGAAGAGTGCTGCTGGCAGGACCACTGATGTTTCCACTGATATTTTTGCCTTTAAAAAACGCTGCCTTCAACCACGGCAAAACAAAATCACTTTTCTGTAGTGAGGCTGGTGGCAGACTTGCTGTTAGCGTTTCTGCATGAGCTGCCTTCAAGTTAATACAAAAAACATGTATAGGAAAGCTGCTCAATTATGTACTATAAAAGCTTCACAATTTCCAAAAATGCCTTGGGCGAAGATCATCAACTATGCATGCGAGTGTTTCTAAGGCCTCCGACGGCAGGCAGGCAGTCAGGCAGGCAGCACACAGAAAAAGTCATTAAGAGAGTCACCTTTCAAAGACCGCTTTCTCCTTTTGTCCTGAAAGTCTTCAAACGTTTGAAGAAACAAACAAACCAGGGTGTCATTCTGACAGTAAACGCCGAGGCGTCATGGGAACAATGTAGGTGAGGAGCTCTGACAGTGCTAATGACAACCTCAGCTTGACTCCGGGCCACGCCAAAGACAAAAGTCTTTGGACGCTGACAGGAAGTGACGCTAAAAGAGCTTCGTCTCTTCTGAGAAGACTGTGGACAGGATTCAGGAGCGCGTCTGTGGGGAGTTTATGTTCATTGGTGAGGT
>NC_084757.1:2927056-2934556 GCF_033978785.1 Entelurus aequoreus | reverse complement strand
CACTACTGAAATGCTCTTACATATACTACTGAAACACTCTTATAAACACTACTGAAACACTCTTATAAACACTACTGAAACACTCTTATAAACACTACTGAAATGCTCTTACATACACTACTGAAATGCTCTTATAGACACTACTGAAATACTCTTATAAACACTACTGAAATGCTCTTATAAACACTACTGAAATGCCCTTATAAACACTACTGAAATACTCTTATAAACACTACTGAAATGCTCTTATAAACACTACTGAAATGCTCTTATAGACACTACTGAAATGCTCTTATAAACACTACTGAAATGCTCTTATAAACACTACTGAAATGCTCTTATAAACACTACTGAAACACTCTTATAAACACTACTGAAACACTCTTATAAACACTACTGAAACACTCTTATAAACACTACTGAAATACTCTTATAAACACTACTGAAATACTGTTACATACACTACTGAAACACTCTTATAAACACTACTGAAACAAGAGCATTTCAGTAGTGTTTATAAGAGTGTTTCAGAAACACTCTTATTAACACTACTGAAACAAGAGCATTTCAGTAGTGTTTATAAGAGTGTTTCAGTAGTGTTTATAAGAGTGTTTCAGTAGTATATGTAAGAGTATTTCAGTAGTGTTTATAAGAGTGTTTCAGTAGGGTGTGTGAGAGAAAAAGATTTCAGTTGTTTATGTGAGAGCATTTCAGTAGTGTTTATAAGAGTGTTTCAGTAGTGTGTATAAAAGAAAAAGATTTCAGTTGTTTATGTGAGAGCATTTCAGTAATGTATGTAAGAGGTAATTCTGAATAATGTCCCTAACGGCCCCTCATACCTGTCTGTCTGTTATTTCACTTTACCTTTTTCTGTGTTGATTGAGTTGTGTTGAAGCAGCAAAAAAGGACATTATGTTAAATGAAGAGTTTCTGTCTCTGATAGTTGATATAATAATGTAAGTGCATCATTAAGCCTACATGAACTCCATGGTGTTCAGGGATGAATAGTCTCTCCTATTGCTATTGTACTATTTTTTCAGCTATAGTTACATTAATCATTAGCAATGCAGCCGAGGGGATTATAATCAGTTAAAGCAGACCTGGGCAAATTAAGGCCCGGGGGCCACATGCGGCCCGCTTTTCAATCTGGCCCGCCGGACATTCCCAAATATTTTTTTTAGATCTTTAAGATGGAAACTAGCTGCCATTATGATGTGCAGTCATGTTTTCTGATGACTGTAAGTCTTGAACTATACAAAGTATTTCAATGCTTGGAATCTGCACTTTTGGATGATATACCAGTTACTATGGTCATCTAATTAGTTACTATGGTCATCTAATTAGTTAGACTTAGACTTCCTTTTTATTGTCATTCAAATTTGAACTTTACAGTACAGATAAGAACGAAATTTCGTTACATTTACTTGGTTAGTTACTATGGTCATCTAATTAGTTACTATGGTAATCTACGTCACAGCAGCTCAGACGAGGCACCAAGCAGTGTGGGCGGGGAGCGTTTCCACAGACGCGGAAGGAGATTTTCGCAACAAAGTTCAATAGCTTAGTGATATATAGGGATGATGCTCGAAACCGATTTTCCCGGTTGTTCGATAAGAAAAGAACCCAGTCCTTGGACTCGAATCCCTTTTTGAGAACCGGTACCTGCTATCGAGACCACTATAGTAAAGAAAAAGAGTTGGTTCTTTATTCGAATCCCTGGGAACGAATCCCAAATGGGCAATGTTATGCCCATTTGATTGTAGACTCTTACTGACACCTTGTGGCAATATGAAAATACTACACTTCCGGGTTGACGATGTCAGTTCAGTTCATGAGACAATTGAGAAGTAGACAAGTTGTGTTAGCCCTTACAAGCCTTTGAAAAGACAAGTCTGTAAGTAAACTGTTTAACTTGTTTATGTAACTCAATATTAAGGTGGAAAGTGGTTACATTTAAAACTAAGATGTTTATTGAAAAACTATTTTTGTGCACTGTTTCAATGGATGTTTTGAGGACTTAAAATGGCTGCCAGTCGCATATTTCCACCATCGAAATAGTTTCAACACTCAGAAATATTTGTTTGATGATAGTACTGTATATTTGTGTGAAGCTAAAATTTAAATATTGTGTATTATATTTCAGTATGTTAATTGAATCAAATAGCTTATACATTTGTCATTATGTGTATTTCAGTTAAAAATAAATAAAAATAACAGTCCAGTGCAAGACAAAAGTAAAGATAGGAAAAGACAAAGCAAGATCAACAACAATAAAGAGCCTAAATGGATTAATCTGCTTTGGAACTTTATTAGACGTCTTGGATTGTTTGTTAGCTGTCTGCCTGCGTGTGTAGTTAGTATGTTCCAATAGCAGCAACTTTTTGGAGAACTGTATTATTTTCAGTTTTGTGCCCAAGGGACTGATTTTATTTAACACTATATTATTATTTATACACCTATAGTGATCACAGAGACAGGTTTTTTTTGTGTTACTGTATATATGTGTTTTTCTGAAAAATCCCACTTATTATACTTTCGGTAACAACAGTCAATATTTATTTTATTTATTTTTTTATGGGGGTAACATTCAATATTTATTTATTTTTTTTTTCTTATAAAATTAAAGTGAGCTTTTGTTAAACCAAATATTGTTGTTTTTTTCCATATACAACAACCTATCTGGATTCGATAAGAGAATCGATAAGGAATCGGTTCGATAAGAGGATTCCATAATAGGCTCGAACTCGATAATTTCTTATCAAACATCATCCCTAGTGATATATCAGATGTATTCAGATTGTAGGTGGGTTTATTTTGTACCCTTCGCGTTCATATTTCACCGTATGTTGCCTTTTTGTTGCGTTTCACTTGATAGTAAAATATGCCGATGGAAAGGGGGTGTGACGTTCATATTTTGTCAATATTCAGTGTTTTATCCTTCATAGAAAAATGTAAAATTCCATTACGTTTTTTTAAGGCGGTCTGTCATAACGTTTTTAGCATTCAATTAGACATTATTGTGAGGTTTTGTATTAGTTTCTCTAAAAATAGATATTTTTTTCTCTAAATGTGGCCCCCCGAGTCAAAATAATTGCCCAGGCCTGAGTTAAAGGTTACATTTGAAATAAAAATGTTTACATTTCATATATTTTTCTCCTGATACTTATTTCAAAAAATATACAAACAAATATCAATAATTATCAATATCAACCGATATAAAACAGTTTTCTCTGCAACACAAAGCTGAAATGTTGTGTTAACATACAGTTGTAAGCATGCTGGATGGTTTTAGCATCTCGAATGTACAAAAGTGAATCAACCTGTGTTAAAGGTTACGTGTACAGCTCCACTAATGGACATTGGAGTGTTACTTTCAAAGGCAAAATTAAAATATTGCTAGAAACATAATTTTATATGGGACTTTATTGTATTATATGTATAGTACATGTTCCAAAAAGAAAAAAAGCATAATACACAGTATATTTAAATATACTAAATGTAAAAAAGAGAATAAATATTCAAAATAATCTAGTTTGTTTACGCCATCATGAGCGCAACACAAGGTTGTAAAAGTTTCAACTACAATTCTAAATAAGCTGTCAAAAGCAAACTGAAATCAAATACACACAGCTTTAAGATTGATCAATACCTATTTATGATGATTTATTAAAATATAAAAGAAATATACCTGAACAGAACGCTCATGAATCTTGGTTACACCAAAAAGTAACGCTATGAATCACGTTTTTCCAAGTTTTTGGGGCATTTTTATGCTATTTCCAAGCATGTCCTTTTTATTATTGTTGATTTTAAATGGTCAAACTAATGCATATTATATATGCATGCCCTAGTAAACAAAACAAAAAAGTCACATTTATTATGATTTTTACATTTTGAAGTACATTTGTGCAGGTGGGTGCGAATGTACCCATTACCAAAGCTGTACACTTACATAAATATAATTGTTCACAAGTGATTAAATTAAGGACTATTGTTCTTACAATTAGCCGCTAGCCTGGCGATTAACTGGCCTACAGTGTAAACCCAAAAGGTGTTTTCTGTGATTTGATTTTGGTTCTAAAACGTAAATAACTTCAGAAAGTAAATGTGAGCATTATTACCCTCAGCACGAAGAACTTGCTGCTTTTAAAATGATCCAGCGGCAGAGTCAGCGGTGGTTCTTCCGACTCGTGGCCGACCTCCGAGCGACTTTTCCGGTCTTCAGCTGCCTGCTGCCCGGCCTCCTCCTGGCGCTCATCTCCGCTCGTCTTTCTCACCTGCGGCGTCTCCGCCATTGAATTTTGTCACTGACGAATTCCACCGACTAATTGTTGTCAACAAAGTGTCAACTGCCAAAACAAAACAAAAAAAAAGGACATTAAAGATTCGACATCAAACTTTTTACTTTTTTCGGTGGTCCGCGATACAAAAGCAACAGGTGCAGCACTTCCTGCTTCCTGGTGTGACGTCACATGCCGCGTCATTAACTGCCGCACTAGTTTATTTATTTGTAATACTTTGCTGTCTTTCAATAACAGATGCTGTTAGAAGACGGCAACATTTTGTATTCTTATTTGGACATTTTGAACAAAATAGAGTTAGAGTAAGACCGATGATATACTTTTGTCATCAACCCTTCTCATAATTGTCACATTCCATGTTTATTGTGTGACATTTGCAAACCAATGACAAGGTTTTGTTGTACATAAGGAGTCTATTTTTATCAAATGTGGATAACTTTTTTTTATTTTTATTAAATCAACGTAAAAAACACAAGATACACTTTCATTCTAAAGCAGGCCTGGGCAATTATTTTGACTCGGGGGCCGCATTTAGAGAAAAAAAATGTGTCTGCGGGCCGGTATATCTATTTTTAGGAACACTAATACAAAACCCTCACAATAATGTCTGATTTAATGCTAAAAACGTCATGACAGACCGCCTTAAGAAACGTAATGGAATTGTAAATTTTTCTATGAAGGATAAAACACTGAATATTGACAAAATATGAACGTCACACCCCCTTTCCATCGACATATTTTACTATCAAGTGAAACGCAACAAAAAGGCAACAAACAGTGAAATATGAACGCGGAGGGTACAAAATAAACCCACCTACAATCTGATATGTCTGATATATCACTAAGCTTTAGAACTTTGTTGTGAAAATCTCCTTCCGCGTCTGTGGAAACGCTTCCCGCCCACACTGCTTGGTGCCTCGTCTGAGCTGCTGTGACGTAGATTACCATAGTAACTAATTAGATGACCATAGTAACTAATTAGATTACCATAGCAACTAATTAGATTACCATAGTAACTAGTATATCATCCAAAAGCGCAGATTCCAACCATTGAAAGACTTTGTATTAGAGATGTCTGAAGCAACAGCGGACCCCGATAATATCGGCCTGCCGATATTATTTGCCGATAAATGCGTTAAAATGTAATATCGGAAATGATCGGTATCGTTTTTTTTATTATCAGTATCGTTTTGTTTTTTTTATTAAATCCACATAAAAAACACAAGATACACTTACAATGCACCAACCCAAAAAACCTCCCTCCCCCATTCACACTCATTCACACAAAAGGGTTGTTTCTTTCTGTTATTAATATTCTGCTTCCTACATTATATATCAATATATATCAATACAGTCTGCAAGGGATACAGTCCGTAAGCACACATGATTGTGCGTGCTGCTGCTCCACTAATAGTACTAACCTTTAACAGTTAATTTTACACATTTTCATTAATTACTAGTTTCTATGTAACTGTTTTTATATTGTTTTACTTTATTTTTTATTCAAGAAAATGTTTTTAATTAATTTATCTTATTTTATTTGATTCATTTTTTAAAAAAGTACCTTATCTTCACCATACCTGGTTGTCCAAATTAGGCATAATAATGTGTTAATTCCACGACTGTATATATCGGTTGATATCGGTATCGGTTGATATCGGTATCGGTAATTAAAGAGTTGGACAATATCGGCATATCGGATATCGGCAAAAAGCCATTATCGGACATCCCTACTTTGTATAGTTGAAGACTTACGGTCATTAGAAAACATCACTGCACATCAAAATGGCGTCTACACTTTACATCATAAAGATGTAAAAAAAATTTGGGGGAATGTCCGGTGGGCCAGATTGAAAAGCTTAACGTCTGTTCTAGAGGCTAATTTCCATTCTAGAGGCTAATCTTTCCTGTGATAAAATGGCAACCAAGGTAATGAAAAAGGTCAACTAACGATTCTTAATGGATTAAAAATAATAAAAAATCGATTAAAACTTCTTTTTTTTTTTTTTTTAAATCTGTCCTTCCTAGCCAGGCAAATCAAATTGTTGATGTCGATGTCCAGATTTGCTGTACAAATAAGTAAATGATACACACATTTATCAAGAATGTTGTAATTAAAAAAGTATTGATTAGGAATCCAGAATCGTTTTGAATCGAGAATTGATTGAATCGAATCGAGTGGTGCCCTAAGATTCACAGCCCTACAAAATATATTATTGTGAGGTGTGTACCTGTAAGATTTAGTTAAAAAAAAAAAAAAAAAGCTAGCATGCTGACACTAACATGTTTACAAGCTTATGTTAGCATGCTAACAGTTAGCATGTGTCAGTCAAGTACCAACATATACATGGCTCTGAGGTGTATAAAGTACCTGCGAAATTAGCTAAAAAAGCGAGCATGCTCAGGGTTTTCCCTTAATGTAATTGAATGTAGCGTGCCACCAAGGACACACCTTGAAAAATAACTATATATATATATAAATAACTATATATATATATATATTTATATATATATATGTATATATTTATTTATTTTTTTAACTTAAAATCACAAAAGAAATCACAAAGTCCGTCGCTATTTTTAACTTGTATTACCAATCTTATGATAACAAACAAACAGGTTTTATCTCCCGTGCAAATACTTTCGCCTCGTGAGTTCACCCTTCCCCCGACACACGACAACACTTCCCCATTCTCCGCCAATCTACTTTCAGGCACAAACGGTGTGTTTTTTGAACGCGGGAAAAACTGACATTAAATCATAAACAACACGGACATAAAGAAATTAAGAGTCTCTAAACACGAGTGCATTCTACAATAACACCAGAAAAAGTCATTAAAACTCTGATAACACTTGAAAAAAGTACCTTGTACAACATATATATATATATATATATATATATATATATATATATATATATATATATATATATATATATATATATATATATATATATATATATATATATGCATACACTACCGTTCAAAAGTTTGGGGTCACATTGAAATGTCCTTATTTTTGAAGGAAAAGCACTGTACTTTTCAATGAAGATAACTTTAAACTAGTCTTAACTTTAAAGAAATACACTCTATACATTGCTAATGTGGTAAATGACTATTCTAGCTGCAAATGTCTGCTTTTTGGTGCAATATCTACACAGGTGTATAGAGGCCCATTTCCAGCAACTATCACTCCAGTG
>NC_084757.1:2897056-2922056 GCF_033978785.1 Entelurus aequoreus | reverse complement strand
GGATTCCACACTTTGTCCTTTTTCTATTGTGGATCACAGATTTGTATTTTAAACCACCTGGGATACTATATCCTCTTGAAAATGAGAGTCGAGAACGCCAAATGGACATTCACAGTGACTTTTATCTCCACGACAATACATCGGCGAAGCTCTTTAGCTACCGAGCTAACGTGATACCATCGTGCTTAAATGCAGATAGAAACAAAATAAATAAACCCCTGACTGGAAGGATGGACAGAAAATAAACAATACTATTAAACCGTGGACATGTAAATACACGGTTAATGCTTTCCAGCCTGGCGAAGCTTAACAATGCTGTTGCTAACGACGCCATTGAAGCTAACTTAGCAACCGGACCTCACAGAGCTATGCTAAAAACATTAGCTACCCACCTACGCCAGCCAGCCCTCATCTGCTCATCAACACCCGTGCTCACCTGCGTTCCAGCGATCGACGGAGCGACGAAGGACTTCACCCGATCATAGATGTGTTCGGCGGCCCGGAGACAGAGGAAGTCAAGGTGAGGTCGCCAGCTAGCGCGTCTCAAAGTCCTCCTGGTTGTGTCGCTGTAGCCCGCCGCTAATACACCGATCCCACCTACAGCTTTCTTCTTTGCAGTCTCCATTGTTCATTAAACAAATTGCAACAGATTCACCAACACAGATGTCCAGAATACTGTGGAATTTTGAGATGAAAACAGAGCTTTTTGTATCGGATTCAATGGGGTCCGAATACTTCCGTTTCAACCATTGACGTCACGCGCATACGTCATCATACATAGACGTTTTCAACCGGAAGTTTAGCGGGAAATTTAAAATGTCACTTTATAAGTTAACCCGGCCGTATTGGCATGTGTTGCAATGTTAAGATTTCATCATTGATATATAAACTATCAGACTGCGTGGTCGCTAGTAGTGGCTTTCAGTAGGCCTTTAAAGGCCTACTGAAATGAATTTTTTGTATTTAAACGGGGATAGCCGATCCATTCTATGTGTCATACTTGATCATTTTGCGATATTGCCATATTTTTGCTGAAAGGATTTAGTAGAGAACAACGTCGATAAAGTTCACAACTTTTGGTCTCTGATAAAAAAAACCTTGCCCCTACCGGAAGTAGCGTGACGTTGTCAGTTGTTCACTCCCTCATATTTTCCTATTGTTTTCAACGCAGCTAGAGCTATTCGGACCGTGAAAGTGACGATTACCCCATTCATTTGAGCGAGGATGAAAGATTTGTGGATGAGGAACGTTAGAGTGACGGACTAGAATGCAGTGAAATACATACTTTTTTTCGCTCTGACCGTAACTTAGGTACAAGCTGGCTCATTGGATTCCACACTCTCTCCTTTTTCTATTGTGGATCACGGATTTGTATTTTAAACCACCTCGGATACTATATCCTCTTGAAAATGAGAGTCGAGAACGCGAAATGGACATTCACAGTGACTTTTATCTCCACGACAATACATCGACGAAGCTCTTTAGCATCTTTAGCATGAGCTAACGTGATAGCATCTGTCTCAAATGCAGATAGAAACAAAATAAATAAATCCCTGACTGGAAGGATAGACAGAAGATCGACAATACTATTAAACCATGTACATGTAACTACACGGTTAATAGATCTCAGCCTGGCAAAGCTTAACAATGCTGTTGCTAACTACGCTAAGGCTAACTTAGCAACCGGAGCTATGATAAAAACATTAGCGCTCCACCTACGCCAGCCAGCCCTCATCTGCTTTGCTCAGCAACACCCATGCTCACCTGCGTTCCAGCGATTGACGGCGCGACGAAGGACTTCACCAGATCATCCGTGCGGTGGGTCTGCTAGCATCGGCTAGGCGTCTGCTATCCGAGTAAGTGGTCCTTGTGTTGCTACAGCCACCTACAACGTTCTTCTTTGCAGCCTCCATTGTTCATTAAACAAATTGCAAAAGATTCACCAACACAGATGTCCAGAATACTGTGGAATTATGAAATGAAAACAGAGCTTTTTTGTATTGTATTCAATGGAGAAGGCATACCTCTGTTCCTCGGGCTACGTCACGCGCATACGTCATCCTTCGAAGGCTTTTTCAACCGGAAGTGTGTCGGGAAATTTAAAATTGCACTTTATAAGTTAACCCGGCCGTATTGGCATGTGTTATAATGTTAAGATTTCATCATTGATGTATAAACTATCAGACTGCGTGGTCGCTAGTAGTGGCTTTCAGTAGGCCTTTAAGGCAGTGTTTTTCAACCACTGTGCCGCGGCACACTAGTGTGCCGTAAGATACAGTCTGGTGTGCCGTGGGAGATGATTTAATTTCACCTATTTGGGTTAAAAATATTTTTTGCCAACCAGTAATTATAGTCGGCAAATTACCGTAATTTCCGGACTATAAGCCGCACCTGACTATAAGCCGCACCAGCTAAATTTAGGGGAAAATACAGATTGCTCCATATATAAGCCGCACCCGACTATAAGCTGCAGGGTTTTGATGTGTAATTAGCGTAGTATATAGGGGTTCCTGCTACCACGGAGGGGATTGTCGGGACAGAGATGACTGTTTGGGAACGCAAAGCGTCCCATTTATTAACAATAAATCTTTCAATCACTCAATCAAACTTTCACATCTTTGACATGGCGAACAGCATTCGTGCAGAGTACAAATAATACAACGTTGCAAAGTAATACAAAGTGCTCGCCTGTACGTTATCAAAATAACCAGCCTACCGGTATATGAAAAGTCAGTCTTTAATCCTTGTGTCATCGTCTTCCTCCTGCGTACTAAAACCACCGAAATCCTCTTCGACGGTGTCGGAGAAGAACAGGCCGTAAATAAGCCGCACCCTTGTATAAGCCGCAGGGACCAGAACGAGGGGAAAAAGTAGCGGCTTATAGTCCGGAAATTACAGTATATGTTGTTGTTGAGTGTCGGTGCTGTCTAGAGCTCGGCAGAGTAACCGTGTAATACTCTTCCATATCAGTAGGTGGCAGCCGGTAACTAATTGCTTTGTAAATGTCAGAAACAGCGGGAGGTAGTGTGCATGTAAAAAGGTATCTAATGCTTTAAGCAAAAATTTAAAAAAGGTGAGTGCCCCCAAGAAAAGGCATTGAAGCTTAGGGAAGGCTACGCAGGACAAAACTAAAACTGAACTGGCTACAAAGTCAACAAAAACAGAACGCTGGATGACAGCAAAGACTTACTGTGTGTGGAGCAGACGGCGTCCACAAAGTCCATCCAAACATGACATGACAATCAACAATGTCCCCACAAAGAGGGATAAATACAACTGAAATAGTCTTGACTGCTAAAACAAAGTAGATGCGGGAAATATCGCTCGAAGGAAGACATGAAACTGCTACAGAAAATACCACAAAAAAGACAAAAAGCCACCAAAATAGGAGCATAAGACAAGAACTAAAACACTACACACAGGAAAACGGCAAAAAAGTCCAAATAAGTCAGGGTGTGATGTGACAGGTAGTACACCTACTTTGAGACAAGAGCTATATTGATGCATGCTTGGTTATGCTTTAAAGTCCCAACAATTGCGACAACAACTTTTTACTGTCAATTGAGTTTAAAGTTTTTTAATGATTTCTGCTGGTCGTGTGCCTGCGCATTTTTTCAACGCAAAAAATGTGCCTTGGCTCACAAAAGGTTGAAAAACACTGCTTTAAAGGCCTACTGAAATGAATTTTTTTTATTTAAACGGGGATAGCAGATCTATTCTATGTGTCATACTTGATCATTTCGCGATATTGCCATATTTTTGCTGAAAGGATTTAGTATAGAACAACGACGATAAAGATTGCAACTTTTGGTATCTGATAAAAAAAAAGGCTTGCCCCTACCGGAAGTAGCGTGACGTGGTCAGTTGAACATATACGCAAAGTTCCCTATTGTTTACAATGATGGCCGCATGAAGTGAGAGAGATTCGGACCGAGAAAGCGACAATTTCCCCATTAATTTGAGCGAGGATGAAAGATTTGTGGATGAGTAAAGTGCAAGTGAAGGACTAGTGGGGAGTTGAAGCTATTCAGATAGGGAAGATGCTGTGAGAGCCGGGGGTGACCTGATATTCAGCTGGGAATGACTACAACAGTAAATAAACACAAGACATATATATACTCTATTAGCCACAACACAACCAGGCTTATATTTAATATACCACAAATTAATCCTGCATTAAAAACCCCCTTGTGTTTGTTATGCTAGCTCCTAGCTCCTCTGCTAGCTCCTAGCTCCATAGAACACGCCAATACAATTCAAACACCTGATCAACACACACAATCACTCAGCCCAAAAGACCGTTCACCTAACCCAAGGTTCATAAAGCTTATATATTTTTAAAAAGTTACGTACGTGACGCGCACGTACGGTACGGTACGTGTTATGCTAGCTCCTAGCTCCTCTGCTAGCTCCTAGCTCCATAGAACACGCCAATACAATTCAAACACATGATCAACACACACAATCACTCAGCCCAAAAGACCGTTCACCTAACCCAAGGTTCATAAAGCTTATATATTTAAAAAAAGTTACGTACATACGCAAAAAAAAGCCAAAGCTGCATACTCACAGTAGCACGTCTGCGTCTTTGTCATCCAAATCAAAGTAAACCTGGTAAGAGTCTGTGTTGTCCCAGTTCTCTACAGGCGTCTGTGTATCCAAGTCAAAAGTCCTCCTGGTTAGAGTCTCTGTTATCCGAGTTCTTCCATCTTGACTGCATCTTTCGGGAATGTAAACAAAGAAGCGCCGGCTGTGTACTGTTGTGGCTGACTACGTTCGAAAAATCCGTCCATTTCGCACCGACAACTTTTTTCTTTGCTTGCTCGGCTTCCTTCTCCATAATGCAATGAACATGATTGAAACAGATTCACGAACACAGATGTCCAGAATACTGTGGAATTATGAAATGAAAACAGAGCTTTTTCGTATTGGCTTCAATGTGGAAGGCATACCCGTGTTCCCCGGTCTACGTCACGCGCATACGTCATCCTCAGAGGCGTTTCGAACCGGAAGTTTAGCGGCAAATTTAAAATGTCACTTTATAAGTTAACCCGGCCGTATTGGCATGTGTTATAATGTTAAGATTTCATCATTGATATATAAACTATCAGACTGCGTGGTCGCTAGTAGTGGCTTTCAGTAGGCCTTTAAGGTATGTAATCAAGGTCCTACTTGAAGTGATGTCATTGACGGGCCACATTTGGCCCGCGGGCCGCCAGTTGAAGAGCACTGATGTAGCGCGAGCGGCACGTTCTGACCGCCTCAACGTGTTTTCCGCACAAAGATAGTCGTCTCCAAACAAGAGAGGGCTTATCTAAAAAAAAAAGGGTGTTGCCTTTTCCTAATGACAGTTTGAGGACGTGGACAGGAATGATTTCTGGTAAACGCAGAGGAAGCTTTCAGACGCGACACAATGTGGACATGAAGGATTGGGAACGCCGCTCATGTTGACATGCTCTTAAAATATCCCTCAATGGCGTTTACGGTAAGACGTTAGCGGACAATGCAAGCAAATCAGATCTTTTCCTCCCACAAATCCTGGAGACACGGCAGCGCCATTGAGGCATCAATCAGCGGCTCGGCTCACGCTTTGTGACAGGGCGCGCGCGGCGAGGCCGGCGTTCCTCACGCTGGCAGAGAGCGCTGCCACGGCGAGCCAACTGGGCCGCGATGCGCCGCGTCAAAGACGGGTTTTGCGCGGCTCAGCGACTCCCACAGACTGGCAGCAGCCTTTCTTCCACGCTTTTGTCGCCGGGAAGACTTGAAAGCGCGCGAGCTGACGCCGCAAACTTGTCTTTGTCAACAAGTGGAAAGAAAGCAGCCATTGTTTGGGTTTATTTAGGAATTACACACAGCCTCCAGCTGCCATGTTCTTCTCCTTCACCACTTCTAATACGGTCTGTGCTCTTCATCTCCACAAATAGTCCTGCTGTAACACATCTTATTTACTCTTCTATCACTAATAAATCGGTTGGCGTTCGTAGTCTGATGTCTGCAATTACCTGAAATGAGAAAGTGCTTTTACATGTAACAGTGTTGCACTTCTTTTTACGCTTGTATGGCACTTTAAATGTTAAAAAGTCAGCAATGGCGGAGTGAATCACCCGATGGCTGCAGGTTGTTCCCCATGAAATTAAGTTCAATTCCAAACTGTTTTTATGTGCAATGGTGCTTAATAGCCTGCAGGGGCGCCACTGGTACGGCTGGTAAAATGTGGGAAAAGTCAGGTAACATCTGCAGCGTGAATACCTTGATTTGATTTCATTTGAATTCAATTTAATTCAATTTATTTAATTTGATTTACTTTAATTTAGTTTACTTTAATTTAATATAATTTGAACTCATTTGAATTTAATTTATTTGAATTTGATATAATTTTGTTTAATTTAATTTGATATAATTAGAATTACATTTATTTAAATTGAATTTGAATTTAATTTAATTTAATTGTATGAATTTAATTTGATTAATTTAGTTTACATTAATTTGATTTAATAATATTTAAATTGTATTTATTTTAATTTGATTTAATATAATTAGAATTCAATTAAATTAAATTTGAATTGAATTGAATTGAATTTCATTGATTTTAATTTTATATTATTTGGATTTGCTTTTGATTCATTTAGAATTATTGTGATATACTTTAGATTTGATGTATTTGTATTTATTTTGATTTGACTTAGTTTAATCTACTTTGATTTCATTTTATATATTTAGAATTTATTTTAATTTAATTTTATTTTATTTCATTGATTTAACTTTATATTATTTTGATTTAATTTGGATTTTTTTTTAGAGTTATTGTGATTTGCTTTGGATTTGATTTATTTGTATTTATTTTTATTTGATTTAGTTTAATCTAAAAGGGGCGGTATAGCTCGGTTGGTAAAGTGGCCGTGCCAGCAACTTGAGGGTTCCAGGTTCGATCCCCGCTTCCGCCATCCTAGTCACTGCCGTTGTGTCCTTGGGCAAGACGCTTTACCCACCTGCTCCCAGTGCCGCCCACACTGCTTTAAATGTAACTTAGATATTGGCTTTCACTATGTAAAAGCGCTTTGAGTCACTAGAGAAAAGCGCTATATAAATATAATTCACTTTACTAATTTAATTCTGCAAAAATAGGGAATGTGTCATAAATGCTTAATAAAGTGTAATAAAATAGTGCAAAGTGTGAAAATGTAAACATAAAGAAACCTGAGAAGAACTATTTTCTGCAGGTTTAGTGCTAGCTGTGCTCTAAAGGGTGAGCGGCTAAGGTGGTGTGGTATTAGCGGTACGGATTGACCGATTATCGGCGCCAATATAATCAAGCGCCAGACAAGCAAACTTGATAGTTGACACTGTCACCTGATTGGCTGTTAGCATGTCACTCCCACTGATCACTTCCTGTGTTGCCCGGTTACCAGAGAGCAACGCAACCAACCTTGCTTCCATACTTCCGCTTTCTTCCCACGAAAGAGAAAAAAAATCATTGAACGTTTTATCGAATGTGTCGAGATGGTGACAGTTTGACCCCGGAGCTGATCATTTCCTGCTCGTTTGGAGGGTTTTAATGCTCAACTCTGCTTCTCGCAGAGTTCTTCATTTTTTGACAGTCGCCATGACGACTCGGACAAAAGAGTCCAAACCGGATCACGGCCGTGACGGCCTTTGAAGGCCTCGGCGTGGATGGTGCAGTTCTTGACGTAAGCCAGAGAACTCAGGACCCGTGATGATGCGGGGCTGGAGCCTGAGAGGCGAGGATGAGAATAATCCATCATGTTGTATCTGGGCCGGCCCATCAACATGGAGATGTTGCTTTTTAGCACATGGGCGAGTACTTTCTGGACGGACGCGGAATGAATAACAGATGAAATCATGCATGCCAGCCTTTTAATGGCCAAACATATGTTTGCCATTGTTGCACACCCATTTATTAACGCCGCGTCACGGCTTTGTCATTCCAGAACGATCCAGAGTTCCGTCTCCCGCTGTGATCTTTTACAAGTTCAAGCCCCCAGAAAACATGTTTTGACAAATATGCCGAACATTTTAAGTCGCTCTGCTGTTGCAGTCAAGCAGCGTTTGACAGGAAGTGGAAATCATCTGTTCCAGGGTCACTAACATTTGAACCCTGTGAGCAGGGCCGGCCCGTGGCATAGGCCGTATAGGCAAATGCTAAGGGCGCCGTCCATCAGGGGGCGCCACGCCAGTGCCACAAATGTTGGAGAGAAAAAAAAAAGAAAAAAAGTTGGTACTATTATTTCTAAATACAAAAAATAATCCCACGTTAATTAAAATGCAAAGTAAAGCCTATTTAATAGAAATATTATTTTTTACAACATTACGCCCCATCCCCCTGCACGGTGCGCCCCTCCCTTCCCGTATCATGACTCTTACCACATCAAAAAATCAACACAAGATGTCAAAACGGCCAAAAGTGTCAGGTGCCCAGGGAAGAAAAAATAGAAAAGAAGAGGAGGAGAAACGAGAAAAAGACAGAGGTAGCAGGTAGGTAACGTTAGCCTACATGAAATTATTTGTCTGTTACAGAATGTGATAGTAACCTGGCTTTTTTCGCATTAAGCTAATGTTACATGATTCGGCAATTGCTAATCAATAAATAGCTAGTTCTGTTTTAACGTCGGGTTAATATTGTGGAGGGGGCTAAATTGTTATGGAAAATAATAATGTAACGTTAGGTAATTACAGTACTCCCACCTTACATTCCTCAGGGACATTTGTATTAGATCTTTTAAGCAGGGGTTTTTTGTTTACATTGTTATTGCCTTCTGGTTAGCTAATGTTTGCCCTGCAGGTAATAGTCACTTTTCCACCCCTTTATATATTAGGTATAGTTGTAAGCTAATTTTTAAAGTGCACATCATTAATGTTAATTAAGCAATATCACATGAGAGGGAATGCTGTTTTTTTAATTTGAGCACTGCTGTGATTCGGTTAAAGATAATCATAACATAACATTCTCATATAATATGTTAATTTGCTTTCTTTAAGTAAAAAAAATAGGTCAAAGATAAAGCTATTCGGTTTATTGTGAGTATATACACTTCACTGCCGATGTGTGTGTGTGTGTGTGGGGGGGGGGGGGGGGGGGGGCGCCACCTAAAATCTTGCCTAAGGCGCCAGATTGGTTACGGCCAGGCCTGCCTGTGAGGCTAAAAGTTGGGTAACTGTCAAAACAATCATTGCTTTTTGCAGACAAATAAAGAAAAAAAAAAGAACCGCCAGCTCAGTCGCCACAATTTTATGGTTAAAAATGTTTTCATAGTGAATTACTGTAAATACAAATAAAGTTATTACTGTTATTTGATTAAGGCACATTATGGCGACTGAGCTGCCATTTTTTTTTTTTATCGTAAAATCTATGTTCATTGTTTTTACAGCAGGGGCGTCCAAAATTTTTGACTGGGTGTCGCATTTGGCTAAAACAATTTGTCCAGGGGCCATAAGTGTAACAAATATAACAAAAATAGGCTTTTATCATCTTAAGAATATAGCCAGAGTTCGCCCAATTCTCTCTCAGGGCAACACGGAGACGCTAATGCATGCTTTTATTACAAGTGGTATAGATTATTGTAATGTCCGGCTTTCTGCTCTTCCTAAAAAGGTGATTGCACCTTGACAATTACTCCAACATTCAGCAGCACGTGTCCTGACGAAGACCAGAAGGCGGGCTCACATTACACCAGTTTTAAAATCTCTGCATTGGCTCCCCGTACAGTGTTTCCCATAAACTGCCAAGATACCTGTGGCGGTGGGGGCGTGGCTATGGGCGTGGTCACCATGACATCATCGAGTAATTTGCATAATTTACTACAATGATATGATTTTCTCTAAAAAGGCTCAAAAAATGTATACTTACTAATTAATAATAACAGTTTTGTTTTAAACGGACATCCATCCATCCATCCATCCATTTTACAATATAATTACAACACTTTATGTACATATTTATATACAGATTTGAACAATAAGTTATTCACTGAAATATATTCATTAATTGTGGTTCTTACAAAAATTATATCTTATAAAATATAAAAGCTAAAATGTCTCATAAAGCTCTGCCCCTTTAATTAGTGCATACTAAATAATTTAACTTTAGCCTACTACTACAACCATATTATTTACCAGCAACATAAAGTGAAACAGAGGCAGAGGTGTCCTGCCACAGCCAGTAACAAATAAACAGAAAACAGTAGTGGTGGTAGATAGACCAATGGGGGCCATAATGGTGGAAAGATTTTCCATAGATGGGGGCCGTAATGGTGGAAAGATGTTCCACAGATGGGGGCCATAATGGTGGAAAGATGTTCCATAGATGGGGCCCATATTGGTGGAAAGATGTTCCATAGATGGGGGCCATGATGGTGGAAAGATGTTCCATAGATGGGGGCCGTAATGGTGGAAAGATGTTCCATAGATGGGGGCCATGATGGTGGAAATATGTTCCATAGATGGGGGCCATGATGGTGGAAAGATGTTCCATAAATGGGGGCCATAATGGTGGAAAGATGTTTCATAGATGGGGCCCATATTGGCGGAAAGATGTTCCATAGATGGGGGCCATAATGGTGAAAATATGTTTCATAGATGGGGGCCATGATGGTGGAAAGATGTTCCATAGATGGGGGCCATGATGGTGGAAAGATGTTCCATAGATGGGGGCCATAATGGTGGAAAGATGTTCCATAGATGGGGGCCATGATGGTGGAAAGATGTTCCATAGATGGGGGCCATAATGGTGGAAAGATGTTCCATAGATGGGGGCCGTAATGGTGGAAAGATGTTCCATATATGGGGGCCATAATGGTGGAAAGATGTTCCATAGATGGGGGCCATAATGGTGGAAAGATGTTCCATAGATGGGGGCCATAATGGTGGAAAGATGTTCCATAGATGGGGGCCATAACGGTGGAAAGTTGTTTCATAGATGGAGGCCATGATGGTGGAAAGATGTTCCATAGATGGGGGCCATAATGGTGGAAATATGTTCCATAGATGGGGGCCATGATGGTGGAAAGATGTTCCACAGATGGGGGCCATAATGGTGGAAATATGTTCCATAGATGGGGGCCATAATGGTGGAAAGATGTTCCATAGATGGGGGCCATAACGGTGGAAAGATGTTCCATAGATGGGGGCCATGATGGTGGAAAGATGTTCCATAGATGGGGGCCATATTGGTGGTAAGATGTTCCATAGATGGGGGCCATGATGGTGGAAAGATGTTCCATAGATGGGGGCCATAATGGTGGAAAGATGTTTCATAGATGGGGGCCATATTGGTGGAAAGATGTTCCATAGATGGGGGCCATTATGGTGAAAAGATGTTCCATAGATGGGGGCCATGATGGTGGAAAGATGTTCCATAGATGAGGGCCATGATGGTGGAAAGATGTTCCATAGATGGGGGCCATAATGGTGGTAAGATGTTCCGTAGAAGGGGGCCATAATGGTGGAAAGATGTTCCATAGATGGGGGCCATGATGGTGGAAAGATGTTCCATAGATGGGGGCCATATTGGTGGAAAGATGTTCCATAGATGGGGGCCATGATGGTGGAAAGATGTTCCATAGATGGGGGCCATGATGGTGGAAAGATGTTCCATAGATGGGGGCCATTAAGGTTGGAATGATGTTCCATAGATGGGGGCCATGATGGTGGAAAGATGTTCCATAGATGGGGACCATTAAGGTTGGAATGATGTTCCATAGATGGGGCCCATATTGGTGGAAAGATGTTCCATAGATGGGGGCCATGATGGTGGAAAGATGTTCCATAGATGGGGGCCGTAATGGTGGAAAGATGTTCCATAGATGGGGGCCATGATGGTGGAAATATGTTCCATAGATGGGGGCCATGATGGTGGAAAGATGTTCCATAAATGGGGGCCATAATGGTGGAAAGATGTTTCATAGATGGGGCCCATATTGGCGGAAAGATGTTCCATAGATGGGGGCCATAATGGTGAAAATATGTTTCATAGATGGGGGCCATGATGGTGGAAAGATGTTCCATAGATGGGGGCCATGATGGTGGAAAGATGTTCCATAGATGGGGGCCATAATGGTGGAAAGATGTTCCATAGATGGGGGCCATGATGGTGGAAAGATGTTCCATAGATGGGGGCCATAATGGTGGAAAGATGTTCCATAGATGGGGGCCGTAATGGTGGAAAGATGTTCCATATATGGGGGCCATAATGGTGGAAAGATGTTCCATAGATGGGGGCCATAATGGTGGAAATATGTTCCATAGATGGGGGCCATAATGGTGGAAAGATGTTCCATAGATGGGGGCCATAACGGTGGAAAGTTGTTTCATAGATGGAGGCCATGATGGTGGAAAGATGTTCCATAGATGGGGGCCATAATGGTGGAAATATGTTCCATAGATGGGGGCCATGATGGTGGAAAGATGTTCCACAGATGGGGGCCATAATGGTGGAAATATGTTCCATAGATGGGGGCCATAATGGTGGAAAGATGTTCCATAGATGGGGGCCATAACGGTGGAAAGATGTTCCATAGATGGGGGCCATGATGGTGGAAAAATGTTCCATAGATGGGGGCCATATTGGTGGTAAGATGTTCCATAGATGGGGGCCATGATGGTGGAAAGATGTTCCATAGATGGGGGCCATAATGGTGGAAAGATGTTTCATAGATGGGGGCCATATTGGTGGAAAGATGTTCCATAGATGGGGGCCATTATGGTGAAAAGATGTTCCATAGATGGGGGCCATGATGGTGGAAAGATGTTCCATAGATGAGGGCCATGATGGTGGAAAGATGTTCCATAGATGGGGGCCATAATGGTGGTAAGATGTTCCGTAGATGGGGGCCATAATGGTGGAAAGATGTTCCATAGATGGGGGCCATGATGGTGGAAAGATGTTCCATAGATGGGGGCCATATTGGTGGAAAGATGTTCCATAGATGGGGGCCATGATGGTGGAAAGATGTTCCATAGATGGGGGCCATGATGGTGGAAAGATGTTCCATAGATGGGGGCCATTAAGGTTGGAATGATGTTCCATAGATGGGGGCCATGATGGTGGAAAGATGTTCCATAGATGGGGACCATTAAGGTTGGAATGATGTTCCATAGATGGGGGCCATAATGGTGGTAAGATGTTCCGTAGATGGGGGCCATAATGGTGGAAAGATGTTCCATAGATGGGGGCCATATTGGTGGAAAGATGTTCCATAGATGGGGGCCATGATGGTGGAAAGATGTTCCATAGATGGGGACCATTAAGGTTGGAATGATGTTCCATAGATGGGGGCCATGATGGTGGAAAGATGTTCCATAGATGGGGACCATTAAGGTTGGAATGATGTTCCATAGATGGGGGCCATGATGGTGGAAAGATGTTCCATAGATGGGGGCCATGATGGTGGAATGATGTTCCATAGATGGGGGCCGTAATGGTGGAAAGATGTTCCATAGATGGGGGCCGTAATGGTGGAAAGATGTTCCATAGATGGGGACCATATAGGTGGAAAGATGTTCCATAGATGGGGGCCATAATGGTGGAAAGATGTTTCATAGATGGAGGCCATAATGGTGGAAAGATGTTCCATAGATGGGGGCCATAATGGTGGAAAGATGTTTCATAGATGGGGGCCATGATGGTGGAAAGATGTTCCATAGATGGGGGCCAAACATCTTTCCACCATTACAGCCCCAGTCTATGGAACATCTTGCCGGAGGACCTCAGGTTGCGGAGAACGTTCATGTTTTTAAGAGCAGGCTTAAGACCCACCTTTTTGATTTGGCTTTTACCTGATATTAATTATTTTATTGAAGTCATTGGTATTTAACTTTTTATCCTGTTAGTTATGCAAGATTTTATTTAGTTATATTTATTTACTGTATAAATAAATATAATATATATATATATTTTTTCTATTAATCTTCATGTCTTACTTGTATTTTATTCTTTATCTCTACATACGGTTGTTACTATTTTACAAGTGTTATTATTTTGATTTTCCAACGTCCCTCAGAGGAGCCATCTGCCTCAGGGGTTATCGGCCGTGCTTGTGGGGGCGCCTTAGTGTCAGCGTCTTGGTGGCCATGGTCTGATGACCTCCTGGTGCAGATGTGATAGTGTTTACTCACATGTCTCCTCTGTACTCAGCCTTGCAATCATTGGTCCGTATAGTTGCATTAAGTGTGTGTGTTTGTGTGTGGTATGTGTGTGCATGCGTACGTATGTGATAACGGGGGATATGGGTCACCGGGGTATTGTTTTTAACTTTGTAAAGCACTTTGCGTTGCATTTTTGTTATGTATGAAAAGCGCTTTATAAACAAAGCTTGATTTTATTCGATTTAACAGTCTCAATTTACTGTGTAAGCCTAAAAAAATCTATTTCTGTTTCGTTAGCAAACACCGCATGTGGAAATAATCTGTCCCAGTCATAAACGGCACACGTTTTTCACCGGATTAAAAGTGTAAAGTTAAGAAGTTTGTATTACTTATTTTGGGATAGGACCTTTGCGGGTTTCTCAGCCAGCATCATTTGGCGACTGCGCGGCAACAAGTCGTCCGTGACATCTGCGGACTCTCCGAGGCCGGATGGAAGTGATTCGATCATGTCGCCATGTTGGTTTACTCCAATCGCATCAACGTGAACGCACCAGCGACATCGTGGCACTGGATGTGGCAGATGTTACGCCGACCCTTTTTGACCCCGATCGTTTCCACGGCCATGATCTGTTGTGTGCGTGCAGCCGCTCGCTCAGACGGAGACAAACATGGCAGCTCCTAAGCCCCCCCCACACTCCTCCTGCCGCCACCACAAAACTCAGCACTGGACTGCTGAGCCGGAAAAAACACAAATGTTTTAGCCCAACAAAAAGCTTCATGGAGCTTCGACTCGCTTATGTCGACGCCCCCTGGACTGTCGATATAAGCGGTTGTTGACACGACTCACACAAACACAACTAAATCAAATAAAAACAAAATAGAATGTAGAATTACTGACTTTGTCCGGATATCTAAGAAGAATGGGCAACCAGGACCAACCACTGTCTTGTAAGGTTGTACGGTATACCGGTACTAGTATAGTATTGCGGTACTAATTTGGAGGATTACCTCCAAATTCTTCAGGACAAGCTAAAATCATCAGCCCAGAGATCGGGTCTTGGGCACAGTTAAGTGTTCCAACAGGACAATGACCCCAAACACACCTCAAAAGTGGTAAAGGAATGGCTAAATCAGGCTAGAATGAAGGTTTTCTTCCCAAAGTCCTGACTTAAACGTGTGGACAATGCTGAAGAAACAAGTCCATGTCAGAAAAGCAACACATTTAGCTAAACTGCACCAATTTTGTGGTCAAAAATTCAAGCAGAAGCTTGTGGATGGCTACCAAAAGCGCCTTATTGCAGGTAAACTTGCCAAGGGACATGTAAGCAAATATTAACATTGCTGTATGTATACTTTTGAACCAGCAGATTTGGTCACTGTGGAGGGGGGTGTGGTCTGCAGGCCTGCCGCGGAACGGGGTGTGTAAGGACCGGCCTCGAAGCCAGCGGGAGGTGATTAGATTGCCCAGCTGGGGCTGGTTATCTAATCACCTGTCGCCTTTATTAGCAGCAGCCGGCCCGAGACACCTTGTTGGAGTTGGAGCCAGAGAGAGAGACACGCACAGAGACCGAAAGAGGGAAAACAGAGACACGCCGGACTGGAAAGTCCCAAAGATATATTGCTGGAAAGCAAGCCATCCCAGGGTGTTTATGTCAATATATTTATATATATATATATACCTATATATATATATATATATATATATATATATATATATATATATATATACACACACACACACATATATATATATATGCATACACACACATATATACACACGCACATAAATGTATATATATATATACCTATATATATATATATATACACACACACACATATATATATATATATACATACACACACATATATATACACACACACACACATATATATATATATACATACACACACATATATATACACACGCACATAAATGTATAGAATAGTATATATATATATATATATACACAGTATATATATATATATATATATATATATATATATATATATATATATATATATATATATATATATATATATGTATATATATATATATATATATATATATATATATATATATATATATATATATATATATATATATATATATATCTCATTGATTAAAGATGTTCTGTATTTTCTCTAACTGTAGAAAATCAGGAAGTATGGGGTGGTTTCTTAAAATATGTAAAAGACAGATCTCAAATTTAACCCCGATTGAAAAGTAATTGAAAGGTAGATAATTGATGAGCCTTTTGTCTGATTTTGTGTATTGTTAAGTTAAAGTAAAAGTACCAATGATTGTCACACACACACACGAGGTGTGGCACAATTATTCTCTGCATTTGACCCATCACCCTTGATCACCCCCTGGGAGGTGAGGGGAGCAGTGAGCAGCAGCGGTGGCCGCGCCCGGGAATCCTTTTTTTGCTGACTTAACCCCCAATTCCAGCCCTTGATGCTGAGTGCCAAGCAGGGAGGTAATGGCTCCCATTTTTATAGTCTTTGGTATGACTCGGCCGGGGTTTGGATTCACAACCTACCCATCTCAGGGCGGACACTTTAACCACTAAGCCTCTGCTGCACCGTGTTGGGGACATTCAGGAGTGCAGTTGTCTTGGGCCTTCATGTCAATATTTGCCTTATTTGACAGATGCATGCTTTTTTTTTTCTAGTTTATTCTTTTTTGTTCTATTTTATATATACATTTTGTGGATTATTTGTTTAGGGGAGCAGAAAGAACATTTGGCATTGTATCTCTGGACCAGGGGTCACCAACGCGGTGCCTGCGGGCACCAGGTAGCCCGTAAGGACCAGATGAGTAGCCCGCTGGCCTGTTCTAAAAATAGCTCAAATAGCAGCACTTACCAGTGAGCTGCCTCTATTTTTTTAAATTGTATTTATTTACTAGCAAGCTGGTCTCGATTTGCTCGATATTTTTAATTCTAAGAGAGACAAAACTCAAATAGAATTTGAAAATCCAAGAAAATATTTAAAGACTTGGTCTTCACTTGTTTAAATAAATTCATGAATTTTTTTACTTTGCTTCTTATAACTTTCAGAAAGACAATTTTAGAGAAAAAAATACAACCTTAAAAATGATTTTAGGATTTTTAAACACATATACCTTTTTACCTTTTAAATTCCTTCCTCTTCTTTCCTGACAATTTAAATCAATGTTCAAGTAATTATTTTTTTTTATTATTGTAAAGAATAATAAATTTTAATTTAATTCTTCATTTTAGCTTCTGTTTTTTCGACGAAGAATATTTGTGAAATATTTCTTCAAACTTATTATGATTAAAATTCAAAAAAATTATTCTGGCAAGTCTAGAAAATCTGTAGAATCAAATTTAAATCTTATTTCAAAGTTTTTTGAATTTCTTTTAAAATTTTTGTTCTGGAAAATCTAGAAGAAATAATGATTTTTCTTTGTTAGAAATATAGCTTGGTCCAATTTGTTATATATTCTAACAAAGTGTAGATTGGATTTTAACCTATTTAAAACATGTCATCAAAATTCTAAAATTAATCTTAATCAGGAAAAATGACTAATGATGTTCCATAAATTATTTTTTTTATTTTTTCCAAAAAGATTCGCATTAACTGGTTTTTCTCTTCTTTTTTTCGGTTGAATTTTGAATTTTAAAAAGTCGAAATTGAAGATAAACTATGTTTCAAAATTTAATTGTCATTTTTTTCTGTGTTTTCTCCTCTTTTAAACCGTTCAATTAAGTGTAAATATCATTAATTATTAATAATAACATAGAGTTAAAGGAAAATTGAGCAAATCGGCTATTTCTGGCAATTTATTTAAGTGTGTATCAAACTGGTAGCCCTTCGCATTAATCAGTACCCAAGAAGTAGCTCTTTGTTCCAAAAAGGTTGATGACCCCTGCTCTGGACTGTATATGTAAAAAAAATCCAACAAATAAATGTAAAAAAACAATCCTGTCTCAGAACCAGCCAATGAGGTTTCAAGTCTGAAGTCTTAACTCCTCACAAAAGGGTTTTTTGCACATTTTTCAGCACTTGCTTTTTTTTACACTGACTTTTTATAACACTATTTTTATACAGACATTTTCAAACACTGAATTTTGAAACATGCATTTTGCTCACAATTTCTTTTGAATGAAATTGACAGCATCATTTGATGTAAACGCAAACAATTCAGTTACATAAAGTCAGCGGAATAAAAACACAAATGAAACTCTTATGGATTATTTTAGGGGTCCTCAATAAAAATAAAAGTACAGAGACTGACTCAACAACAGTCCTAACAAATAATACACGTTAACATTAAATACTGTATCTGTTATATTTCACCATACGATATTTTTTGGTGCACCTTTGACAAAAAAAAAAGAATCTCACAAAAAAATAAAAGGAGGTACTTTAACAACAATCAGAGAGGTCACATGACTCAAGTTAGCAAATCCGGTAGTTTGGCCCACAAAAAGCGAGGTGCCTTCAGCCGGCACGTTGAGAAGAGCTCGTCACATCACAGACGATAAAGAAATCAAAACAGAGCGCTTTTTAAATGTTGATGACGGCCCCGCAGGCGCACGCCAGCAAGCAGCTTAAGATGGCTGCCTTTAAAAAGTCAAAGACTTTATCTGGAGAAATAATACATTAGGTTATGCAGCATCGGGGGCACGTTTGTAACTTGCACTTCAGACCAGCCTTTGCCCCCGACACACACACACACACACACACACGCACACGCACACACACACACACACACACACATTCTTGTATCCGTTACCTTCTTGAGACCCCCGAAAAAATACCTCCCTCTTTAGGACCAGCCTTTCTAGATATATAAAGATGTGTATTTACAACATTAATAATATATACATACTATGCACATATTAAAAAGCTTGTTGTGAAAAATAAGTTGGAAGTTCACAAGAAAAAAGTCACAATTTCACAAGAAAAACGTAGAATTTTGGCAGTATTATTATAAAAGTCGTCATTTTACTCAACGCAAGTCAAAATTTTACAAGAAAAACGGAACATCTGCGCAATATTATGATAAAAGTTGGGATTTTACTCAATAACAGTCGCAATTTTACAAGAAAAGCTTAAAATTTTGGCGATTTTATGAAAATATTCGTCATTTTACTCTACAAAAGTCACAATTTTATAAGAAAACTTTAACATTTGGCAATATTATTATAATAACAATTGGAATTTTACTTGGCAAAATTATGACAAAAGTCATCATTTTACTCAAAAAAATGTCACTATTGTACAAGAACAAAAACGTTGGCAATATTGTGATAAAAGTCAGAATTGTATATGACAAATGTCACCATTTTGCATTAAAAAGTAATAATTTTACATTAAAAAAGTAATAATTTTACGAGAAAATATTGCGATATTACAGACACAGAAAGAATTTGAGAAATTGTTCCCAATTTTATAAGAAAAAAGTCGACACATTGTGAGAAAAAGATTGCTTTTAGTTAATTATTTAAAAAAAATGTTGTTTCTAATTGGTTTTTAATCTTCATTATTTACTTCAAGTTATTACAGTATGTCTCTATATACATATTTATTAAATTTTTTTAAATAAATTTTGGCCAATTTGGCATTTCAATTTCTTACACACACTTGTTATTTCATATGTTGACCAGAGGGGGAGCACTTTTAAAAGCGACACACAGTCAATGTGAAAAATCCCTCCTTTTTGGGAGCACCCTCATTTTGATAGATGTCACCACAAATGAGACATTGTCTATTAGATGCAATGTTATTGATTTATGTCATCACTTGTTCACACCTCCTCATATGGAAGATACTTTTCCTTCTTCATGTCTCAAAAAGGCTAGAAATACAAGAACACACACACACACACATTCTTGTATTCGTTACCTTCTTGAGACCCCCGAAAAAATACCTCCCTCTTTAGGACCAGCCTTTCTAGATATATAAAGAAGTGTATTGACAACATTAATAATATATACATACTATGCACATATAAAAAAGCTTGTTGTGAAAAATGAGTTGGAAGTTCACAAGAAAAAAGTCACAATTTCACAAGAAAAACGTAGAAGTTTGGCAGTGTTATTATAAAAGTCGTCATTTTACTCAACGCAAGTCAAAATTTGACAAGAAAAACGGAACATCTGCGCAATATTATGATAAAAGTTGGGATTTTACTCAATAACAGTCGCAATTTTTACAAGAAAAGCTTAAAATGTTGGCGATTTTATGAAAAGAGTCATCATTTTACTCGACAAAAGTCACAATTTCATAAGAAAACTTTGAAATGTTGGCAATATTATAATAATCATCGGAATTTTACTTAGCAAAATGATGACAAAAGTCATCATTTTACTCAAAAAATGTCACTATTTTACAAGAACGACAAAAAAATTGGCGATATTGCGATAAAAGTCAGAATTTTTTGGGACAAATGTCACCATTTTGCAGTAAAAAGTAATAATTTTACATTAAATTTGGCATTTCAATTTCTTACACACACTTGTTATTTCATATGTTGACCAGAGGGGGAGCACTTTTAAAAGCAACAATGATAAAAATCCCTCCTTTTTGGGACCACCCTCATTTTGATAGATGTCACCACAAATGAGACATTGGCTATTAGATGCAATTTTTACAAGAAAAGCTTAAATTTTGGCAATTTTATGAGAAGAGTCGTCATTTTACTCGACAAAAGTCACAATTTCATAAGAAAACTTTGAAATGTTGGCAATATTATAATAATCATCGGAATTTTACTTAGCAAAATGATGACAAAAGTCATCATTTTACTCAAAAAATTTCACTATTTTACAAGAACGACAAAAAAATTGGCGATATTGCGATAAAAGTCCGAATTTTTTTTTGACAAATGTCACCATTTTGCAGCAAAAAGTAATAATTTTACATTAAAAAAGTAATACTTTTACGAGAAAATATTGCAATATTACAGACAAAGAAATAATTTGAGAAATAGTTCCCAATTTTATAAGAAAAAAGTCGACACATTGTGAGAAAAAGATTGCTTTTAGTTAATTATCCAAAAAAATTTTGTTTCTAATTGGTTTTTAATCTTCATTATTTACTTCAAGTTATTGCAGTATGTCTCTATATACATATATATATATATATTTTTTTAATTAAATCAATTTGGCATTTCAATTTCTTACACACACTTGTTATGTCATATGTTGACCAGAGGGGGAGCACTTTTAAAAGCGACACACAGTCAATGTGAAAAATCCCTCCTTTTTGGGACCACCCTCATTTTGATAGATGTCACCACAAATGAGACATTGTCTATTAGATGCAATGTTATTGATTTATGTCATCACTTGTTCACACCTCCTCATATGGAAGATACTTTTCCTTCTTCATGTCTCAAAAAGGCTAGAAATACAAGAACACACACACACACACACACACACACACACACACACACACACACACACACACACACACACACACACACACACACACACACACACACACACACACACACAGGAACATGTGACCTTGTTTGGCCCTGGCAGCGTGAACACTCCGAGGATGTGTGGAGCAAAAGGAGGCAGAGATGATCCACCACTGAGTGGCAGTGTTCTTCCAGTCTTCACCTCCCAGCTGCTTCTAGTCACAAAGAAGATTCTTTAAGTAGTTGCTTGCTTCCACAAAAATGGATCATGGATAAAAAGTGGTGACTATTCATCATGTTTACTTTGGAGATATATTGATATCATGTGATATTACTATTACATGATGTATCATCTCCATCACTTCTTTGTTCTACTTTGGAGAAAAGAGGCACTCAAACACTCCAGCGTACAAACCACAAAAAAATAAATAAAAAAAAATTTAAAAAAAAAGAGGCTTCGCTATACATCTTAAAATGAAGCACTGCAAACTATCCCTCAATCAGTTACCAACATTTAAGTTGGCCCGTCAGGTCGTTTAATATGACCCGCCACATCATTTAAAGTAGCCCCAACATCATTTAATGTGGCCCGACACGTCGTTTAAGGATGGGCCCCCCCCCCCCCACCTTGTTTAATGTGGCCCAAGTCGTTTAATGTGGCCCGCCACGCCGATTTAAGTTGGCCCGCCAAGTCGTTTTATTTGTCCCCCGACGTCGTTTAAGTTGGCCCCCGACGTCGTTTAACGTCAATTAAGTTGACCTGCCACATCGTTTAAGGTGGCCCCCCACATCATTTAAGATGGGCCGCAAAGTCGTTTAATTTAGCCCGCCAAATCGTTTGATTTGGTCCCCAATGTCGTTAAATGCGGCCCCCCACGTCGTTAAACGCGGCCCCCCACGTCGTTTAAGGCGGCTCCACACGTCGTTTAAGGTGGCTCCACACGTCGTTTAAGGTGGGCCCCCACGTCGTTTAAGGTGGGCCCGCACGTCGTTTAATGTGGGCCCGCACGTCGTTTAAGGTGGCTCCGCACGTCGTTTAAGGTGGGCCCCCACGTCGTTTAAGGTGGGCCCGCAGGTCGTTTAATGTGGGCCCGCACGTCGTTTAACGTGGCCCCCCACGTCGTTTAAGGTGGCTCCGCACGTCGTTTAAGGTGGGCCCCCACGTCGTTTAAGGTGGGCCCGCACGTCGTTTAATGTGGGCCCGCACGTCGTCTAATGTGGGCCCGCACGTCGTTTAATGTGGGCCCGCACGTCGTTTAATGTGGGCCCGCACGTCGTTTAAGGTGGCTCCACACGTCGTTTAAGGTGGGCCCCCACGTCGTTTAAGGTGGGCCCGCACGTCGTTTAATGTGGGCCCGCACGTCGTTTAATGTGGGCCCGCACGTCGTTTAATGTGGGCCCGCACGTCGTTTAAGGTGGGCCCGCAGGTCGTTTAATGTGGGCCCGCACGTCGTTTAAACGTGGCCCCCCACGTCGTTTAAGGTGGCTCCGCACGTCGTTTTAAGGTGGGCCCCCACGTCGTTTAAGGTGGGCCCGCACGTCGTTTAATGTGGGCCCGCACGTCGTCTAATGTGGGCCCGCACGTCGTTTAATGTGGGCCCGCACGTCGTTTAATGTGGGCCGCACGTCGTTTAAGGTGGCTCCACACGTCGTTTAAGGTGGGCCCCCACGTCGTTTAAGGTGGGCCCGCACGTCGTTTAATGTGGGCCCGCACGTCGTTTAATGTGGGCCCGCACGTCGTTTAATGTGGGCCCGCACGTCGTTTAAGGTGGCTCCACACGTCGTTTAAGGTGGGCCCCCACGTCGTTTAAGGTGGGCCCGCACGTCGTTTAATGTGGGCCCGCACGTCGTTTAAGGTGGCTCCGCACATCGTTTAAGGTGGGCCCTCACAACGTTTAAAGTGGGCCCGCACGTCGTTTAATGTGGGCCCGCACGTCGTCTAATGTGGGCCCGCACGTCGTTTAATGTGGGGCCCCGCACGTCGTTTAATGTGGGCCCGCACGTCGTTTAATGTGGGCCCACACGTCGTTTAAGGTGGCTCCACACGTCGTTTAAGGTGGGCCCCCACGTCGTTTAAGGTGGGCCCGCACGTCGTTTAATGTGGGCCCGCACATCGTTTAATGTGGTCCCGCACGTCGTTTAATGTGGGCCCGCACGTCGTTTAAGGTGGCTCCACACGTCGTTTAAGGTGGGCCGCACGTCGTTTAAGGTGGGCCCCGCACGTCGTTTAAGGTGGGCCCGCACGTCGTTTAATGTGGGCCCGCACGTCGTTTAATGTGGCTCCGCACATCGTTTAAGGTGGGCCCTCACAACGTTTAAAGTGGGCCCCCACGTTGATTAAACTGGCCCCCCATGTCTTTTAATGTGGGCGCCCCCCCCGCCCCCCACATTGTTTAACGATAGCCTCCCACACCGTTTAAATTGGCCCGCCAAGTCGTTTTATTTGGCCCCCGACGTCGTTTGAGTTGGCCCCCGACGTTGTTTAAGTTGGCCCCCGACGTCGTTAAATTTGGCCCGCCTCGTCGATTAAGTTGACCTGCTACATCGTTTAAGTTGGCCCCCCACGTCATTTAAGATGGGCCGCAAAGTCGTTTTATTTTGTCCCCGACGTCGTTTAAGGTGGCCCCCGACGTCGTTTAAGTTGGCCCGCCACGTCGATTAAGTTGACCTGCCACATCGTTTAAGTTGGCCCCCGACGTCGTTAAATGTGGCCCGCCACGTCGCTTAAGTTGACCTGCCACATCGTTTAAGTTGGCCCCCCACGTCATTTAAGATGGGCCGCAAAGTCGTTTAATTTGGCCCGCCAAATCGTTTGATTTGGTCCCCAATGTCGTTAAAGGCGGCCCCCCACGTCGTTTAAGGTGACTCCGCACATCATTTAAGGTGGGCCCTCACAACGTTTAAAGTGGGCCCCCACGTCGTTTAAGGTGGGCCCGCACGTCATTTAATGTGGCCCCCGCACGTCGTTTAAGGTGGCTCCGCACATCGTTTAAGGTGGCTCCGCACATCGTTTAAGGTGGGCCCTCACAACGTTTAAAGTGGGACCCCACGTTGATTAAAGTGGCCCCCCATATCTTTTAATGTGGGCCCCCCCCCCCACGTCTTTTAACGATGGCCTCCCACGCCGTTTAAGTTGGCCCGCCAAGTCGTTTTATTTGGTCCCCGACGTCGTTAAGTTGGCCCCCGACGTCGTTTAAGTTGGCCCCCGACGTCGTTAAATGTGGCCCCCGACGTCGTTAAATGTGGCCCGCCACGTCGATTAAGTTGACCTGCCACATCGTTTAAGTTGGCCCCCCACGTCATTTAAGATGGGCCGCAAAGTCGTTTAATTTGGCCCGCCAAATCGTTTGATTTGGTCCCAATGTCGTTAAAGGCGGCCCCCCACGTCGATTAAGGTGGCCCCCCCACGTCGTTTAAGTGGGCCCCTCACAACGTTTAAAGTGGGCCCCCCACGTTGATTAATGTGGGCCCCCACGTTGATTACATGTGGCCCCCCACGTC
>NC_084757.1:2894747-2897036 GCF_033978785.1 Entelurus aequoreus | reverse complement strand
TTAATGAATATTTAAATATTTTTCTATTTTGTTTTACTATTAATAGTATTTATTTGTTGCACTTGACAAAGTAAAATATGTAGAATAAGACAAGAACAGTAGTTGGACTATACATTTAGTTGTATTACTTTCAAATGAAAAGTTTGTTGATAATAAACATCCTCGTATGAATGATTTGATTATTTTGACTGTATTATCATAACACAAACAGGTAGCACAGGAGATGTAGTGTCAACATGGCGGAGAATAAAGTATGTATTTACAACAAAAAAAACAGAAATAGGAAAGAATAAAGTATTTTTGTAGGCTTTCATTTTATAAGAGTAGAATTTGAAATAAAATAACTTATTTGAAATTGTCGCCCTTTGAAGTGATTTAAAATCAATTTAATTGGTGGTTAGTGCCCCTCAAACATCATTTTAACTTAACATGCCTTTTGAAAAGAGAAACTAACCTTTAGATCATATTGTATGAAAACCAATACAATAAAATGTAGATAAAACAAGTACTATATATATATATATATATATATATATATATACTATATATATATATATATATATATATATAGTAATATATATATAGTATATATATATCATATATATTATATATATATATATATATATGTGTGTGTGTGTTTGTGTATATGTATATGTCTGTGTGTATATATGTATACTATATATATATGTGTATGTATGTATGTATATATACATATATATATATACATACATACATACATACACACACACACACACATATACATATACATATACACAAAACACACATATATATATATATATATATATATTATATATATATATATATACTATATATATATATACTACTATATATATATATATACATACATACATACACACACACACACACACACACACACACACACACACACACACACACACACACACACATATATATATATATATACATATAAAATAAAAATCTGCGAAACAGGCTTGTAGGGATGATATAGCCTCTGTGTTTTTCCGGACCTAACGTGGTGGGTGTGTGTGTGTGTGTGTGTGTGTGTGTGTGTGTGTGTGTGTGTGTGTGTGTGTGTGTGTGTGTGTGTGTGTGTGTGTGTGTGTGTGTTGTGTGTGTGTGTGTGTATATATTTATTAGACTTAGACTTCCTTTTTATTGTCATTCAAATCTGAACTTTACAGCACAGATAAGAACGAAATTTCGTTACATAATCTCATGGTAGTGCAGGATAAACAAAGCAATAAGGTGCATATATAAATAAATAAATATATATAAATAATATATATATACATAATATATATATAAAATAAATAAATATATATAAATAAATAGATTACTGTACAGATAAATATATTGCACTTTTTCACATGCGTCCACGTTTATGGATGTATGTTATATTGTCTTTTTTCTTTTTTTATTCCAGCGAGTTAATCCATTTTGGGGGGAGTTGAGGGGATAATTTAATTATGATGCGTTTATATATATATATAGTATATATATATATATATATATATATATATATATATTACTATCATGATATTATATATAGTATATAAGTATATATATATATATATATATATATCATATATATATATAATATATATACTGATACTGTATATGTACTATATATATAGGCTGTATATATATAATATATATATACTGTGTATATATACTATATATAATATATATATACTATATATATATATATATATGGTATATATACTATATATGTATATATGTATAATATGTATATATGTATATATGTATATATGTATATATATATATATATATATATATATATATACTGTATATATATATTACATATACTAATATATATATATACTGTATATATATATATATATGTATATATACTGTATATATATATATATATATATATATATATATACTGTATACTATATATATACTGTATATACTATATATATACTATATATTGTATATATATATATATATATATATATATACTGTATATATATATATACTGTATATATATATATATATATATTGTACTATATATACTTATATAATATTACTGTATATATATATATATATATATATATATATACTGTATATATATATAGTATACTGTATATATACTATATATATATACTATATGTACTATATATATATATATATATCATAGTATATATATATATATACTATATATATATCATATATATATATATATATCATGTACATATATACATATATAGGCATGTATGTATAAATAAATAAATATATATAAATAAATAGATTACTGTACAGATA
>NC_084757.1:2879747-2887247 GCF_033978785.1 Entelurus aequoreus | reverse complement strand
ATAAGAAACACAATATATAAATTCTATATCAATATAGATCAATACAGTCTGCATGGATACAGTCCGTAAGCACACATGATTGTATTTATTTATGTAAAAAAAATATATATATATATTTTTTTTTTTTTAAATACAAAAAAAAAAAAAAAACTTTTTTTTTTTTTTTTTTAAAATGAAATCAACATAAAAAACACAATATATAAATTCTATATCAATATAGATCAATACAGTCTGCAGGGATACAGTCCGTAAGCACACATGATTGTATTTATTTATGTAAAAAAAAAAAATTTTTTAAATCCCCCCACCGGTCCGTGGGGCAAATTTTCAAGCGCAGCTACAAAAAGGTTGGGGACCACTGCTTTAATGAACTCCTGCTAGGGACCGTCACCAAATGAGTGAACTCCTGCTAGGGACCGTCACCAAACGAGTGGAAGTTAAAATGACAGATGCTACACATATTGGTGATACATTGGGAAAAAGATGTGGTCGTGGTATGGCGGCGAATTTTTCTTTGATGGGGTTTTTTTGCCACTTTTTGGCAAAAAAGAGGCGAAACATCTAAAGTCAGCAAACCAATTATCAGCGTGACCGTGTTCGATACCCCGCTGCACGCCAAAAGAACAAAGATGGAAGAAGTCCAGGTGCGGTAATATGTAAATCCATGCGATGATGTCATCCTTGCAAGAAGAAGACGCACGTGTCAGTACAGTAAAGTGTCCATAAGTGGCGTACAGTAGCGAGCGCTTGATGTGCTCGTACAATATTAGTTCATCACCACGCCGCTTAAAACGGATGATTAGGATTCTTAGCGTGGCGAGCAGCCACTTGAAGCTAATTGCTCAATAAAGAGACGGGTGTTGCTGCCGCTTCTCTCAATTAGCCGCGCCGCCCTGCAAAATGTGGGCAGCGCCATGCACGGCACAGTCACTTAGCATGCACGGCACAGTCACTTAGCATGCACGGCACAGTCACTTAGCGCACGCGGAGTCTCTCAGCGCGTCTGACGTCTTCTTGCAAAGTGGACTGAAGCTGCAGACAAGAAGATGTCCCGGGCACAACTACACAACTAGCAGTTGGACGCACAGTCGCTGCCCTGCTTTTGGACAAAAAGTCAGCAAAAAAACAAATGTCTGAAAAAATATTACCATATTTTTCCGACTTCTCGTTTTCTCAAAAATCGACATTGCGCCTTATAACCCGGTGCACCTTTTGTATGAAAATAGACCCTCTAATCGACATGAAAATCGACATGAAAATCAACCTGAATAGACCCACTACTCGACACTGCGCCTTATGGTCCGGTGCACCTTTTGTATGAAAATAGACCTGAATAGACCCACTACTCGACACTGCGCCTTATGGTCCGGTGCACCTTTTGTATGAAAATAGACCCACTAATCGACACTGCGCCTTATAACCCGGTGCACCTTTTGTATGAAAATAGACCTGAATAGACCTGCTAATTGACACTGCGCCTTATAACCCGGTGCACCTTTTGTATGAAAATAGACATGAATAGACCCGCTAATTGACACTGCGCCTTATAACCCGGTGCACCTTTTGTATGAAAATAGACATGAATAGACCCGCTAATTGACACTGCGCCTTATGATCCGGTGCACCTTTTGTATGAAAATAGACATGAATAGACCCGCTAATTGACACTGCGCCTTATAACCCGGTGCACCTTTTGTATGAAAATAGACCTGAATAGACCCGCTAATTGACACTGCGCCTTATGATCCGGTGCACCTTTTTTGTGAAAATTGACCCACTAATTGACACTGCGCCTTATGATTCGGTGCACCTTTTGTATGAAAATAGACCGGAATAGACCCACTAATCGACACTGCGCCTTATAACCAGGTGCACCTTTTGTATGAAAATAGACCTGCTAATTGACACTGCGCCTTATAACCCGGTGCACCTTTTGTATGAAAATAGACATGAATAGACCCGCTAATTGACACTGCGCCTTATAACCTGGTGCACCTTTTGTATGAAAATAGACATGAATAGACCCGCTAATTGACACTGCGCCTTATAACCCGGTGCACCTTTTGTATGAAAATAGACATGAATAGACCCGTTAATTGACACTGCGCCTTATGATCCGGTGCACCTTTTGTATGAAAATAGACCTGAATAGACCTGCTAATTGACACTGCGCCTTATAACCCGGTGCACCTTTTGTATGAAAATAGACCTGAATAGACCCGCTAATTGACACTGCGCCTTATGATCCGGTGCACCTTTTTTGTGAAAATTGACCCACTAATTGACACTGCGCCTTATGATCCGGTGCACCTTTTGTATGAAAATACACCTGAATAGACCCACTACTCGACACTGCCCCTTATAACCAGGTGCACCTTTTGTATGAAAATAGACCCACTACTCGACACTGCCCCTTATAACCAGGTGCACCTTTTGTATGAAAATAGACCCACTACTCGACACTGCCCCTTATAACCAGGTGCACCTTTTGTATGAAAATAGACCCACTACTCGACACTGCCCCTTATAACCAGGTGCACCTTTTGTATGAAAATAGACCCACTAATCGACCCTGTGCCTCAAGATCCGGTGCACCTTTTGTATGAAAATAGACCCACTAATCGACACTGCGCCTTATCATCCGCTGCACCTTTGGTATGAAAATAGACCCACTAATCGACACTGCGCCTTATCATCCGCTGCACCTTTTGTATTAAAATAGACCCACTAATTGACACTGAGCCTTATAACCCGGTGCACCTTTTTTTATGAAAATTGACCCACTAATCGACACCGCGCCTTATGATCCGATGCACCTTTTTTTATGAAAATTGACCCACTAATCGACACTGCGCCTTATCATCCGGTGCACCTTTTGTATGAAAATAGACCTACTAATTGACACTGCGCCTTATAACCCGGTGCACCTTTTGTATGAAAATTGACACACTAATCGACACTGCGCCTTAAGATCCGGTGCACCTTTTGTATGAAAATAGACCCACTAATTGACACTGCGCCTTATAACCAGGTGCACCTTTTGTATGAAAATAGACCCACTAATTGACACTGCGCCTTAAGATCCAGTGCACCTTTTGTATGAAAATAGACCTACTAATTGACACTGCACCTTATAACCAGGTGCACCTTTTGTATGAAAATAGACCCACTAATCGACACTGCGCCTTATAACCCGGTGCACCTTTTTTTATGAAAATTGACCCACTAATCGACACTGCGCCTTAAGATCCAGTGCACCTTTTGTATGACAATAGACCCACTAATCGACACTGCGCCTTATGATCCGGTGCACCTTTTTTATGAAAATTGACCCACTAATCGACACTGCGCCTTATAACCAGGTGCACCTTTTGTATGAAAATAGACCTACTAATCGACACTGCGCCTTATCATCCGGTGCACCTTTTGTATGAAAATAGACCCACTAATTGACACTGCGCCTTAAGATCCGGTGCACCTTTTGTATGAAAATAGACCCACTAATCGACACTGCGCCTTATCATCCTGTGCACCTTTTCTATGAAAATAGACCCACTAATCGACATATTGGCTTTATCATCCGGTGCACCTTTTGTATGAAAATAGACCCACTAATTGACATTGCGCCTTATCATCCGGTGCACCTTTTGTATGAAAATAGACCTACTAATTGACACTGCACCTTATAACCAGGTGCACCTTTTGTATGAAAATAGACCCACTAATCGACACTGCGCCTTATAACCCGGTGCACCTTTTTTTATGAAAATTGACCCACTAATCGACACTGCGCCTTATCATCCGGTGCACCTTTTGTATGAAAATAGACCCACTAATTGACACCGCGCCTTATCATCCGCTGCACCTTTTGTATGAAAATAGACCCACTAATTGACACTGCGCCTTATGATCCGGTGCACCTTTTTTAAGACAATTGACCCACTAATTGACACTGCGCCTTATCATCCGGTGCACCTTTTGTATGAAAATAGACCCGCAATGCTCGCAATTCCTGCGACGCGGCTAATGCGCAAGACGCGGACACGTTTTTTAAATTGTTTTTATTCCTGGGGCTGCTTTGCGGAGGCAGCTTAATTAATTAATTTGGTCCCGTGGCCGGGCTAAACGCCATCGATGACATCAATTAGAGGGAAGGCAAAGTGGAACTTTGTGAACGGGGCCTCCAGTTGGAACAAATTCCCGTGACGCGGTGTAAGAAAGATTTTAATTTGCAGCGCTCATGTCAGGGGTGCACGCTCCGACCTTTAAGTCGCGCAGCCACAATTTCATTTGGCACGGAACTCCTTATCCCGTCTCCAACATGTGGCTCGCCACAATCCTGGGATTAAGGCGGACTTAAGGAGCGCACATTTGGCAGCGTCCTCTGGCCGAGGCCGGACACAACATTTTCATTTCCAATCTGAAGATAACAACACGTGCCGACATGCAGATTAGTGCAAATTGCTACAATTATGTGTGTCAAGCTGCTGGACTGCAGGCCATTAGCAGCTGCTACCTTTCCACAATCTCACATCTCTGAACACGCCTTCCTTCATGCAAGTTCAACATTTGGATGAAAAAATGTGAGCAATAATTTGTATTTTTACATTTTTTTTAGTTTGTCTTGTGCAACAAATATTTAATCGTAAGTATTAAAAAGTAGGGCTGTCAAAAAAATAAATTTTCAATTAAATTGCGATTTTTACTCCTAATGGTTCTTAAACAATTTAAAAAATATATTTTGTAAAATATATATATATACTTTTTTTTTGTAGATGTTTTTTTTTTGTCCTGTCCAACAAATGTTTGATTGTGAGTATTAAAAATTAGGGCTGTCAAAAAATATATTCTCGACTAAATCACGATTTTTACTCGTAACGGTTCTTAAACAATTACAAAAAATAATCGATTTTGTAAAAAAAAAAAATATATATATTTTTTTTAATTTTTTGTTTTTTTTGTTTTTGTCCTGTCCAGCTAATGTTTGATCTTTAGTATTAAAAAGTAGGGCTGTCAAAAAAAATCGATTTTTGATTAAATCGCAATTTTTACTTGTAACAGTATTTAAACAATTCAAAAAAATTGATTTTGTAAAAAACAAATATATATATATATATATATATATATATATATATATATATATATATATATATATATATATATATATATATATATATATATATATATATATATATATATATTTTTTTTGTCCTGTACAATAAATGTTTGATTGTGAGTATTAAAATTAGGGTTGTCAAAAAATTTGATTTTCGACTAAATTGCGATTTTTATTCGTAACGGTTCTTAACAATTAAAAAAAAAGAAGCTATTTTGTAAAAAAAATATATATATTTATTTGTTTGTTTTGTTTTTGTCCTGTCCAGCAAATGTTTGATTGCGAGTATTAAAGAGTAAGGTTGTCAAAACATTTATTTTCAACTAAATTGCAATTTTTACTCGTAACGGTTCTTAAACAATTCAAAAAAATTGATTTTGTAAAAAATATATATCTATTTTTGTTGTTTTTTTGTTTTTGTCCTGTCCAATAAATGTTTGATTGTGAGTATTAAAAAGCAAAGTTGTAAAAAAAAATTTTTTCGACTAAATTGCGATTTTTACTCTGCACGGTTCTTAAACAATTTTTAAAAAAAAAGATTTTGTAAAAAAAAATATATATATATTTGTTTGTTTTTGTTTTTGTTTTTGTCCTGTCCAATAAATGTTTGATCACGAGTATTAAAAAGTAGGGCTGTCAAAAAAAAAAAAGATTTTCAATTAAATTGTGATTTTTACTCCTAATGGTTCTTAAACAATTTAAAAAAATAGATTTTGTAAAAAATATATACATACTTTTTTTTTGTAGATGTTTTTTTTTTGTCCTGTCCAACAAATGTTTGATTGTGAGTATTAAAAAGTAGGGCTGTCAAAAAATATATTTTCGACTAAATCACGATTTTTACTCGTAACGGTTCTTAAACAATTACAAAAAAAAATCAGTTTTGTAAAAAAAATATATACAGTATATATATATATATTTTTTAGTTTTTTGTTGTTTTTGTCCTGTCCAGCAAATGTTTGATCGCAAGTATTAAAAAGTAGGGCTGTCAAAAAAATAGATTTTTGACTAAATCGCGATTTTTACTTGTAACAGTATTTAAACAATTCAAAAAAATGTATTTTGTAAAAAAAAAATATATACATATTTGTTTTTTGTTTTTGTTTTTGTCCTGTCCAATAAATGTTTAATTGTGAGTATTAAAATTAGGGTTGTCAAAAAATTTGATTTTCAACTAAATTGCGATTTTTATTCGTAACGGTTCATAACAATTTAAAAAAAAAAAAAGATTTTGTAAATTTTTTTTAATTTTTTTTATTTTTTATTTTTGTCCTGTCCAGCAAATGTTTGATTGCGAGTATTAAAAAGTAGGGTTGTCAAAACATTTATTTTCAACTAAATTGCAATTTTTACTCGTAACGGTTCTCAAACAATTAAAAAAAATTGGTTTTGTAAAAAATATATATATATTTGTTGTTGTTTTTTTGTTTTTGTTTTTGTTCTGTCCAATAAATGTTTGATTGTGAGTATTAAAAAGCAAAGTTGTCAAAAAATTTATTTTCGGCTAAATTGCGATTTTTACTCTGCACGGTTCTTAAACAATTAAAAAAAAACAAAGATTTTGTAAAAAAGTATATATATATTTGTTTGTTTTTGTTTTTGTCCTGTCCAACAAATGTTTGATAGCAAGTATTAAAAAGTAGGCCTGTCAAAAAAAATAGATTTTCGATTAAATTGCGATTTTTACTCGTAACTGTTCCTAAACAATTCAAAAAAATAGATTTTGTAAAAAATATATGTATATTTGTCTTTTGTTTTTTTGTTTTTGTTTTTGTCCTGTGCAACACATGTTTGATTGTGAGTATTAAAAAGTAGGGCTGTCAAACATTTTTATTTTCGATTAAATTGCGATTTTTACTCGTAATGGTTCTTAATCAATAAAATTAAAAAAATCGATTTTGTAAAAAAAAATATATGTATTTGTTTGTTTTTGTTTTAGTTTTGTCCTGTGCAACAAATGTTTGATTGTGAGAATTAAAAAGTAGGGCTGTCAAAAAATAGATTTTCGACTAAATTGCAATTTTTACTCTAAACGGTTCTTGAACAATTTAAAAAAATATATTTTGTAAACAATAAATATATATTTGTTTTTTGTTTTTTTTGTTATTGTCCTGTCCAAAAAATGTTTGATCGCGAGTATTAAAAAGTAGGGCTGTCAAAAAAATAGATTTTCGACTAATTTGTGATTTTTACTTGTAACAGTTTTTAAACAATGAAAAAAAAATTATTTTGTAAAAAATATATATATAAATTTGTTTTTGTCCTGTCCAACAAATGTTTGATCGCGAGTATTAAAAAGTAGGGCTGTCAATTTTTTTTATTTTTGACTAAATTGCGATTTTTACTTGTAACAGTTTTTAAACAATTCAAAAAAATAGATTTTG